>NW_022438005.1:0-3629 GCF_009761245.1 Sapajus apella | reverse complement strand
CTGTTGCCTCTTTCTTTCTTTCTTTCTTTCTTTCTTTCTTTCTTTCTTTCTTTCTTCCCTTCATTCTTTCTTTCCTTCTCTCTCTCTTTCTCTCTCCCTCCCTCCTTCTCTTTTCTTTCTCTCTCTCCTTCTTTCTTTCTTTTTCTTTCTCTCTCTTTCTTATTTCTTTCTCTTTCCTCTCTCTGTCTTTCTTTCTCTCTTCTTTCTCTTTCATTCTCTCTCTCTCTTTCTTTCTTCTTTCTCTCTCTTTCCTCTCTCTCTCTTTCCTCTCTTTCTTTCTTTCCTTCCTTCCTTCCTTCCCTCCTTCCTTCCTCCTTCCTTCCTTCCTTCCTTTTCTTTCTTTCCTTCCTTCCTTCCTTCCTTCCTTCCTTCCTTCCTTCCTTCCTTCCTTCCTTCCTTCCTTCTTTCCTTCCTTCCTTCCTTCCTTCCTTCCTTCCTTCCTTCCTTTCTTTCTCTTCCTTTCTCTTTAGAGACAGCATGTTGCTCTGTTGCCCCAGCTAGAGTGCAGTGGCTCCATCATACCTCACTGCAGCCTTGACCTCCTGGGCTCCAGCAATCCTCCCACCTCAGCCTCTGGAGTAGCTAGGACCACAGGTTCAAACCACAACATCCAGCTGATTTTAAAAATTCTTGTAGAGACAGGGTCTTGCTGTTGCCAGGAACTTCTGGGTTCAAGCAATCCTTCTGCCTTGTCCTCCCAAAGTGCTGGGATTATGGGTGTGAGCCACAGCACCTAGCTCTTGTCCTTTGGGACTGATCTGGAAAGCTTCTGGAAGTGCACAAAGCAGAATGGGTGCTTCCTCAGGGCATGTGCACACACAGACACATTCAGACACACACAGGCAGACACAGACACACACTCACACACTGGTACACACAGACACACACAGGACCAGACACACACACACATGCAGACACACACAGAACCAGACACACACACACACTCAGACACATGCTACACCACACATTCTCCCAGAGCAGGAATTGTGAGGCTGGCAGACTCCAAGACTGAGTTCCCAACCCACTGCAGCAAGGCTGCCTTGATGACGAGCAGGCGTGCAGCCTGGTGCCCCAGAGGGCTGCAGCAAAAAAAGACATAGGGTCGATTCCAACAGAACCCTGTGACCTAGGACTGCACATGGTGTGCTGGTATCTGTCCTGGGATGGGCTGTCCCCCTCCCTCCTGGAGTCTACTGTGGCCCCTGGATGCTTGCTGATCCCATGGAGAACAGGACCAGCAGCCAGGCAGGGAGCAGGAGCTGCAGCAGCTGCTGGCCGCCTTCACATGTCTGGGGAAACCAGCAACCCTGGGGGCTAATTTGGTCTTTTTGTTTTTTGAGATGGAATTTTGCTCTGTTGCCCAAGCTGGAGTGCAGTGGCACAATCTCCGCTTACTGCAACCTCTGTCTCTTGGATTCAAGCAGTTCTCCTGCCTCAGCTCCCGAGTAGCTGGGATTACAGACACGTGCACCACACCCAGTTTTTTTTTGTATTTTAGTGGAGATGGGGTTTCACCAGGCTGGACAGGCTAGTCTCGATATCCTGACCTTGTGATCCACCCTCCTCAGCCTCCCAAAGTGCTGGGATTACAGATGTGAGCCACTGCATCTGGCTGGTCTTTTATATATTATTATTTATTTATTCAGGAAACAGGGTCAGGCTTCCCTGCCTAGGCTGGAGTGCAGTGGTGCAATCACAGCTCACTGCAGCCTTGACATCTTGGGCTCAAGCAATGCTCCCACTTCAGCCTCCCAAGTACCTGGGACTACAGGTGCACACCACCACCACACCCAGCTAATTTAAAAAAATTTTTGTTACAGATGGGGTCTCACTGGGTTGCCCAGGCTGGTCTCAAACTCCTGGGCTCAAATGGTCCTCCCACCTCACCCTCCCAAAGTGCCAGAATTATAGGTGTGGACCTCTGCGCCCAGCCTGAATTTCTTTTTTTCTCTTTTTTATTGAGACAGAGTCTTGCTCTGTCATCCAGGCTGGAGTGCAATGGCGCTATCTCTGCTCACCGCAACCTCCGCCTCCTTGGTTCAAGCAATTCTCCTGCCTCAGCCTCCCGAGTAGCTGGGATTACAGGCACCTGCCACCACACCCGGCCAATTTTTGTGTTTGTAGTAGAGACTGGGTTTCACTATGTTGCCCAGGCCAGTCTCAAACTCCTGACCTCAAGTGATCCACCTGCCTTGGCCTCCCAAAGTGCTGGTACCAGAGGAGTGAGCCACTGCTCATAGCCGAATTTGTTTTTAACTCATTCATGCTACATGTGTCACCAGGGCTGTCCTGCTAGCAAAGTTCCAGGATGTCTTGTGCTCCTGCTGGCAGGGTCAGGACAAGGTCCACCTTGCAGGCTGGGGTGGTGGAACATCAAGCTCAGCCTCTGTGTTGCATAATCAGTCATCACCCATGTGGTAGCTTCTAACACCATCCACTTAGTACATCACAGTCTGGGGGGTCAGGAGTCCGGGAAGAGCCAAGCCAGGGTCTCTGCTCTGGGTCCCCTGCAAGGCTGCAGTCTGGGTGTTGGCTGGGACTGCGTCTCACCCAGGGCTCAGCCAGGGGAGGCTCCTTACCCAGCATTCCCTTGGGCTATCAGAACCATTTCTCTCCCTGTGGTTGCAGGACTGGAATCCCTGTTTCCTAGCTGGCTATTGGCTGGGGGTCACTCCCAGCTGCTGGGAGCCACCCTTGGGTCCTACCCATGAGGCCCTCCTCTGGCCTTCTCACAATGCACCGCTCACTTCTTCATATCAGGAGCCAGCAGGGGAGCACCTCCCCATGACTCTGCTAAACTAGAGTCTTTGGCAGAATGAGGTAGCCTGTAATCCCAGCACTTTGGAAGGCCAAGGCAGGCAGACCACCTGAGGTCAGGAGTTCAAGACCAACCTGATCAACACGGAGAAACTCTGTTTCTACTAAAAATACACACACAAAAAAATTAGCCAGGCATGGTGGTGCATGCCTGTAATACCACCTACTTGGGAGGCTGAGGCAGGAGAATCACTTGAACACAGGAGACAGAGGTTTTGGTGAGCTTAGATTCTGCCATTTTACTTCAGCCTGGGAAACAGGAGTGAAACTCCATCTCAAAATAAATGCAAAATTTAGCCAGATGTGGTGGCGCACACCTATAGTCCCAGCTACTTGGGAGGCTGAGGCAAGAGAATTGCTTGAACCCAGGAGGCAGAGGTTGCAGTGAGCCGAGGTGGCACCACTGCTCTCCAGCCTGGGCGACAGAGCCAGACTCTGTCTCAAAAAACAAAGAAACAGTCTTCTATCATCTCTCATAGTCACAGCAGTGATCTTGCCAACACATTCACATAAAAGGCAACCTAATCACTGGTGTGGCATCTGTTACCCATGCTGTATTCTATAGAATGGAAGCAAATCACAGGCCCACCCACCCTCCAGCAGAAGAAATTACACAATCATGGATCATGGAATCAAGTCTACCTGCCTGACCACATCTCCTGGGCCCTGTAGCTCAGAAAACATAGAGCAAAACTGAACAGTCACCTAAGACAGGTGTACTCTGTACAATGAAGCAGAGATTTCCACTGTGCCAATGCTAAAGAGGAAAGGGATCTTCCAGAGGTGGACCCAGCCAGCAGCCATGTGGTCTT
>NW_022438004.1:19616-20248 GCF_009761245.1 Sapajus apella | reverse complement strand
CCTGTAATCCCAGCACTTTGGGAGGCCGAGGCAGGCGGCTCACTTGACGTCAGGAGTTCGAGACCAGCCTGGTCAACATGGTGAAAGCCCGTCTCTACCAAAAACACAAAAATTAGCCAGGCGTGGTTGGCTATACGCCTGTAATCTCAGCATACCTGTAATCCCAGCTACTCAGGAGGCTGAGGCAGGAGAATCACTTGGGCCTGGGAGGCAGAGGTTGCAGTGAGCCGAGATCACGCCATTGCACTCCAGCCTGGGCCACAGAGTGAGACCCTGAGAAAAAAAAGCGTACACATATAAGGAGCAAAAAGCAAAATTAGCTTGACGTTTTTAAAGGTCAAATAGGAGCATTAAAGACAATTTGGGCGGGGCGCAGTGGCTCACACCTGTAATCCCAGCACTTTGGGAGGCTGAGGCGGGTAGATCGCCTGAGATCAAGCGCTCGAGACCAGCCTGACCAACATGGCGAAACCCTGTCTCTACTGAAAATACAAAAATTAGCTGGGTATGGTGGCTTGTGCTTATAATCCCAGCTACTCGGGAGCCTGAGGCAGGAAAATCGCTTAAATTTGGGTGGTGGAGGTTGCAGTGAGCCAAGATTGTGCCATTGTACTCCAGCCTGGGCAACAGAG
>NW_022438004.1:0-19516 GCF_009761245.1 Sapajus apella | reverse complement strand
TTGAATGCCCTCGACCTCTGATTGGCATTTCTCCGGAGGCCATACTAAGCCTTAAATTAACACAGAAGCACTTGGGAATGTGAAGTCCTCGGTGGGGGCAGGTGGCCATCACGGTGTTCCTGTCCCTTCTCCTGCCCGCCTGCTCCTCTGCGTCTATTAGGCCTGGGCCATTGTCTTCCGGGGGCAGTTTCCATGTGGGGACTCAGTGTCCAGGAGAAGAGAGATTTCCTCCATAGCACAGGAAGATTCCTTTCGAGTCTGAAACTTAGTGAACAGAATCCGCACCCGGAGGACGGTTATGTTCCGTAAATCAACTCTCCAGTAACCCCAGATCTTTCTTTGAGGCGTGGCCCGTGTGGTCACAGGTGGAGATGGTCACTGCATGGCCACCCAGCTCCGGTTCCAGTGGCCTGTTCAAGAAACCAAGAAACCAGGCTGTTGGGGCCTGGGCTCACCCTCTGGCAGGAAGGGTGCTTGGGGCTGTGGTCGAGTTCTGGGACAGGACTTGGTCCCCTTTGTGCCTAAGGGCTTATGACCCACCAGCATTTCACCCAGATCCCAGGACCCCAGGGAAGCTGGGCTCGCCACTTCTATGGGCTCATCTGTTCCCTGAAATTCGGAGCATCAGCGGGATTTCCTCTTGGCTTATCGGCCTGGTGCTGCATAGTCACACTGGGATGGAGGCTCTCCCAGGAGTCCACGTCTGAAGGTTTGAGTCATGCTTTCTCCCCATCTGCCTCAGTTTCCTCCTCTGTGAAATGGGGATTGGGCCAGGGGCTCTCTCGGTCTATAAGAGTTCTGAGTGTTTCCAGTTCTCTGGCTTCATCACACCACTTCCCAGCCATAGCTGGGGTTGCTGGGGTGGGGGCTCCAGCCGGGGACGTAGGGGGCGTGGTCAGCAGGCTCAGGACGCAGGAGACTGTGGGCGGCCTCTGAGCCAGGAAGGCCGGAGGCTGTCCTGGAAGGACATGGGAAATGCCAACTCCAGGCACAAAAGACACAGCAGTATTCAGCCAGTGACTGCCTTCAAGTTGGAAGGCGGGTGTCATTTTGCAGGGGACTGATTCAGGCCCAGAGGCTCCCAGACACAAGTGGTTCAGGGTTTAGTGGACATTTGTCAGTGGGCGAGGGAGCCGGGATCCATCAGCAGCCATTCCCTGAGTTAACTGTCTGGGGGGTGAGCTTTGCCAGGCAGGATTTTCCTCCTTACTCAACCTCTTGGGCTCAGCTGGTCCCTTGAACTCAGCTCACAGCTTTTGACATCTCTGCCTGGGTTCGTGGACCCCCAGCTGTGTCATCTCTGCTTTCTGGGGTCCCAGGGACCTTTGCTCTCTCTCCAGTACTTCAGCACCTGTTGGAAATAGATGCTAAGTGCCACAAAGAAAACTCAGCACTGAGACAAAGCATCTTTCAGGAACGCAATTTTTGCTTCCTGGACTGCAGAAAGAGTGCTCTCACTAGCCATTGTGCCATGAGAGCACAATAAACACAGGAAAACACACACATTTATCCCTTACGCATTTGGGGTCGTCCTTACTGCCGTGTCTGGTCTCCGTTGGCTGAAGCCAGACCTCACAATCTAAACTAAAACCCGATTGGCTAACAACTTAAAACTTTTCTAAACAGGTAAGAGAGTGGAGAGCTGGGACATGTCCAGCGCAGGTATTTTGGTTAAAGTACAAGGACACTTATTCTTTAACAAGAGAGGATACATTAAGGAGGAGCTTTTCTACCTCTCACAGCACCCTGAGCCAGGTGTTCTCCTGCCATGCTGGGAGCAGGGCTTGTGCCTTCTTGTCTCTGTCCTCAGTCCCACCTACTGCGTCTCAGGAGGGTGCTCAGTGGGCTTGGAGGAACCAAGGGCCCCCACCCCACTCATGGCCTTCTACCAGGGCCGGTGGTGAGTCTGGGCTCAAGGGCTCCCGCAGGTCAGGCCTACAAGGTGACAGCAGGCACTTCTGTGCACGTGGCCAGCCGTTGACAAAGGAGGGAGCTCTTGTCCCTAGAATGGAGACAAGTGAATAAGCATTTCTAATTGGAATGTTCCTTCTACCCAAGTGGCTCTTTAAGTAGCTGGCTTGTGGGGAGAAAGAGGTGGAATCTGCATGGAATTTGCAAATATTCACGCTCCTTCAGCTCTGAGAGCTTTCTTCTCTCTTAATAACGGAAATTTGTTCTCGCTTTAGGAGTGGCACAGACGGAATCCACGTGGCCGACGTGAGCCTTATTTAGAATAATTCCAGATAAACAGCTCTGTGATCCGGTAAGTGCCTGCGCTTGAAACATCTCAACCTCACTCTGTTTTGGAAAAGCTGTTTCCCAGCTTGGCTTGCGGTGGACGTCTGTGGGATATCTCCCTCCCACCATCCCTGTCCTCAAGCCCGGCTGCCCTTGCTCATCCACAGGGGACAGGAGATGAGGTGACTTTCCTGCCTGCAGGTTTCAGGGTTACAGGCCTGAGCTAATCTTCAAGATTCTCCACCTCAACGCTTTCATGCTTTCTGGGCTTCTCCTCCCCAGGAGGAGGGTTGGGGACAGCAACTCTTTTCGTTGAGGTCAGGGGTCAGAGTTGGCATCTCGGGACTGGGTTTGCATTGCCAGGAGCTGGCAAGGTTTTCAGAGAACGTTTGGGCTGCCCGCTGGGTATTCTCCTGCACTATGTTGGTTCTGGACACCCTGGTCTGGCCATCTATTATCTGTTTCTGGGACTACTGTCCCTGAGTGCCCCAGTCTGGGAGACTTGAACAGCAGAAATGGTTCGTCTCATCGTTCTGGAGAAATCCAAGATGCAGGTGTGGGCAGGGCTGTGGGGAAGACCGTTCCAGGCCTCTCCCCCTGCGCGTGTCTGTCCAAGCTCCACCTTTCATAAGGACACAGTCTCACTGGATGAAGGCCTGTGTCAATGAACTCATCTCACCTTGATCATCTGCAAAGACTGTTTCCAAATAAAGTCACATTTGGGTGCGGGGATGAGGACTTCAACATCTTTTGGGAGGCATAATCCATCCGTAACGTCTTTCTAGAAGGAGCTCTCGTGCCAGCAGGAAAATGACAACAGGCATTTCCGGGTGAACTGTGTCCCAGTGGTGCCCCCACTTGCGTTCTGCCAGCCGGGCTTTCTCAGGGACTGCTATTCTTTCCCGCAGACAGAGGCGGGGCCCTTCTCAGAGGGAAGAGGGCCGGGAGGCAGAACTCGGGGTGCAGAAGCAGGCTGCAAAGCCAGAGGGCTGGGGCTTAAACCCCTGCTCTGCCACTTACATGCTGTGTGATTCTGGGAAAGTGACTTAACCTCTCTGAGTCCCTCCCTCAATCGGTGAAAAAAGGACTTTTTGAGGTTACAGGGGAAGATGCTGGCAAAATTCCCGGCATGTGCCTGACCCTCCCCAGGCTCCGGACGCAGGGTCCGTGGGGCTCCTGTGTTCAGCGCTATCCTCAGTGTCCCTGCTGTGTCCCAGTTAATGCACCCCGTAGCACCCTGGGCTTCGCGGGGGGCAAGGCTCCCTCATTGAGGGGTTTGGGATCTCAGTTCGGGCTCCCCTTTTTCTGAGGGGGTCTCAGCTGTCACAGGCCCAGCACCGCAAGACAGAGCTGCGAGGGTCATGTCGGAAACCAGGGCGGGGCCTGCCACAGCCGCTGTCTGGGCCCTGGTGGGGTGGGGGTCTCTCTTGTTTGCTTCCAGACATAAAGGAGAAGAGTCCCAGTCTCCAGGGGCAGGCAGGGGCGTGGGATTCTGCTGCAGCCCCTCCCCTGACAGGGGGGAAGCAAGTGCCGCCTTAGCCACAGGACAGGGCTCCAGGGGGACGAGGGGAAACTCTGGGGAGGGGCAGGCGAGGAAATCTGCAATGCGGACAGACAGACAGATGGACAGACAGACCGAAGGTGGAGTTCCAGGCAGACTGGGCCTGGGTCTCCACACATGAGCCTCTCTGGGGCTGGTTGGTGAACAAGAGCTGGGGTCCTATAGGCACAGAGTGGGGACTGGAGGGAGAGCCTGGAACGCAGAGGCCACGAGAGCTGGGATGTGTGGCTGGAGGGCAAGGTTCTCCAGGACCTGGGGGTAGCCACACCCCAGAAAGTGAAGAGCTGTCCCCAGAGGCCAGGCCCGAGCAGTGGTCAGCCACAGGCTGTGGTGGATGCAGAGAGGCTGTCGGTGCGGGCCCCGCCTGACCCCCCACTGCCCATCCTGAGCCAGCCCTCTCCTGTGAATCTCTGTCTCTGTCTCCGTCCATGTCTCTTTCTCTCTTTCTCATTGTCTCTATGTCCATCTCTGTCTCCCCGTTTCTGTATCTCTCTCTGTCTCTGTTTCTATCATCTGTGTCTCTGTCAGTCTCTCTGTCTCTACCTTACTGTCTCTACATCTCTGTCTATCTCTCTCTCTCTATGTCTTTTTCCATCTCCCCGTTTTCTCTGTGTCTCTGTCTCTGTGTCTCTCCATCTCTGTCTGTCTCTATCTTTCCTCTCTCTGTCTGTCTCTCCCTTTGTCTCTGTCTATCCCTCCGTGTCTGTCTCTGTATCTCTCTGTCTGTTTCTCTGCGTCTTTCTGTTTTTCTCTGTATCTATCTCTCCAGAGACATACACACAGAGGGAGAGAGAGACTGTCTCACCTCTGTGTTTCTCTGTGTCTCTCTTTATCTCCCTTTGTCTCTGTCTCTCCATCTCTGTCTCTCTGTCTGTTTCTCTGTGTCTCCTTGTCTCTCTGTCTATCTCTGTCTCTGTCTCTCTGTCTGTCTCCCATCTCTTGTCTTTCCACATACTGAGAGCTGCACTGGCCCCTCTGTGGGGTGGCTGTTCTCCCTGTCCCTTCCTCTCCTCTTCACTGTGCGTCTCCTCCACGGCCAGGAGCCCCCGGAAGGCAGGGATCTAGACAGTGCCAGTCATGGCTCCCTCTGACGTGTGTGCCTGGCATACCACAGGTGCTCAATAAACACCCATGGAATGTTGTTGGATTCGGCCACCGCACCTTGAGCTGAGTGACTGAGCCATGAGACTGTGCCCTGAGGGGCGGGCACCTTGATGGGCTCTGCGGGGCCCACTCTTTCCTCCCATGGAGTCGAGATCTCCTGGGCCTGTGGCGTCCCCCCCAGTGTGGTGTTTGTGCCAGGCTTGACAGCTGTCAGTTGCTGTGGCAGAGGTCCACGGCACCATGGTGGGGAGGGACTGGCCCTGTCTTATAGATGAGGCCCCTGGAGCCCTGTCCCCAATCCCGGTGCCATGGCAGCCCCGTTCCTGTTGGAGTCCCCGCCTTCCCTCCTGGCAGCACCCATCCCAGGCCCGGAGGTGTCTGCCAGTGACTGGTTTTGCTGGCGGACAGGCCGGCCTGCAGGATGGGGTGTGCTGAGGCCCTTCTTTCGGTAAAGGCCAGAGACACTGGGCTGAGGTGGGCCTGAGTTTGCACCGTGGGGCAGCCGCTCCCGAGGGTGCAGGGCTGGGCAGGGGTTTGAATTCCCAGTGGCATCTGTGTTCTCATCTGTGGGTCAGGCAGGTCCAATTCCAGCGCTGCCATCTCACGTGCGCTTCCTGGAGGGTGGCGCGAGGTGGCCACAGCCCTCCGTGAGCCGCAGCTGCTGTCTCCGTCCACGCTGCAGCTGGGAGTCTTGCTGGGGCTGGGCCAGGCACGGCTGGAGTGGAGAGGACAATGTCCACTGCTGGAGAAAGTGGCTTTTAGAGGATGGGCCTGGCCCAGGCCTCTGTCCGCAGGCACCCGACAGAACCGAGGGCCTGGGGGATCAGCCATCGCGCGTCGCGCGCGGACAGACCCCTGGAGACTCCCGCTTGGTCCATGCCCCATGGGAGCTGTGTGTCCACTTTGAGGGACAAACAGTCCTCGGGGTCCAGAGCTCCTCTGTGTCTCTTTCTCTATCTCTCTCTATCTCTGTCTCTTTTTCCACCTCTCCCTCTTTCTCTGTCTCTCTGTGCCTCTCCATCTCTGTCTGTCTCTGTCACGAGGGTGTTGAGATGCAGAAGCGCAGTCCTGAGCTCCTTGGTGCCGAGCTGTTGGGGACTTTCTGGCCACTCAGGGAACTTTGCTGCATTTGGAAGACTTGCTACTTGGGGAGTAGCACGTGAGCCTGGGCTGTCTGCCGGGGAGGTCCCCCTTGTCCGGAGCATGCACGGGAGCTCTCCCCAGCATGAGTGGTTCTGGCCCCGGCCCTTGGCTCTCCAGGACACTGAGGACTCTCCCTTGGGGTTCCTGGGTCCTGTGAACACTGTCTGGCCTCTCCAGGTCCCCAGGGACTTCCTGGCAGCCCAGGCTGGCCGGCATGGGGACCCTGAGGCTGCCCATCAGAGACAGTGGTGGGTTTGGTCATGTGGCTTCCTCTGTCTCCCATTCCTAGGGCTGTGCTGCTTTAGCGATGGTTGTAGAAGTCTCCGGTGTGGTTCCTTACACGGGGCAGCCTCCCTGTAGTCCTGGCCCAGGCTGCCCTGAGGGCTGCTGTAGAGGAGCCGCCCTGGCCCCCAGGCACTGGGACCCTCACAAGGGCCCTCCAAGCCCACCTGTGCCTGATGATTCCAAGGGATGTGGGACCTCTGGCAGCAGAGACATCACTGAAGCTCTGTGGGGAAACCCAGCCAGGAGACTCTCTGCGAGCTCCCCGGGCCCTGGGAAGCTGTTTCCATTCAGAGAGCCCCAGCATCCTCCAGGGCGAGCAAAAGGATCCCCAAGTCTGGAGGAAGGAGCCGGCAGAAGGAGAGCCTTGCTGGCCAGCGGGGACCACGGAGCAGTCACCTCCCTCAGTGGAGAAGCAGAAATCAAGGGGCCATGGGGTCAGGCCAAGACCAGGCCAAGCCCAGGTAGAGAAGGCAGCTCGCCCCTGTCCTCACCCGGTCCTCGCCCCGGCCTCGCCCTGTCCTTGCCCCGGCCTCACTCCCTGAGCACGAGTCACCCGGGCAGGGGGTGCCTGAATGGCCACAGAGCAGGAAGGGAATAACTGTTGAGCCCTGAGCCGGGCAGTGTGCTGAGCAGTTCACATCACACAGCCCCGCTCAGTTCCCCGTCAGCCCTGCCAGGGAAGAGCGTTACTGAGCCCATTTAACAGGTGAGGAAGGGGAGGCCAGAGGTAAGGAGCTTGCCCAAAGTGGCACAACTCGGACATGGCAGGGCGAGGTTCACCCCAGGCTCTTCTGACTCCAATGTCCATTTGCTTCCCTCCTCCCTCTCTCCCCACTCCCTCTCGCTGGCTCCCTTCCTCTCTCCCTCCCTCCACTCTCCCTCCTCCCTCCCTTCCTTTCTCCTTCCGTCTTCCTTTCCTCCCTCCCTCATTTCCTCCCTCCCTCTTCCTTCTCCTTTCTCTTTCCCTCCTTCCCTCCTCCTTCCTTCCCTCCCTCCCCCCTTCTCCCTCCCTTTCTTTCTCCCTTCCCCCCTCCTCCACTTCCTTCTCCCTCCTCTCTTCTCTCTCCCTTCCTCCCTCCCTCTTCTTCCTCGCTCTCCTCCTCCCTCCCTTTCCTCCTCTTTTCCTCCTTCTTCTCCCCACCCTCCCTCCCTCCCTCTTTCCCTCCCTCTGTCCCTCCCTCTCTCCTCCCCCTCCTCCCTCCCTCTTCCCTCTCCCTCCTCCTTCTCTCCACCCTCCCTCTTCCTTCTCCTTTCTCTATCCCTCCTTCCCTCCTTCTCCCCTTTCTCCCTCCCTTTCTTTCTCCCTTCCTCCCTGCTCCCACCCTTCCTCCCTCCCTCCCCCCTCCCTCCCTCTGTCCCTCCCTCTCTTCTCCCCCTCCTTCCTCCCTTCCTGCTGTAAGTCTATTGCAGAGCCTTCTCCGCACTTGCTTTGGGACGAGGCTCTGCGTTAGGACTTCGAGGCTTGAAGCTTTCTGAGCCCCAGAGCCTTTGGTTCTTCTTTCTCTGTTCCCCCCGCCCGCCACCCGGATTGCACACAGGCCAGTGAGAGGGGACAGCCACCTCCTCTTGGGCTGTGTCAGGCCACCCTGACTTCTCTGTTAAGGATGTGAGAAGGGGCAGAGGGAGTCCTTGGTCCCCACCCAATTCCCCGCGTCACTGAGTGCTGCTTCCTAAAGGCAGGCCTGTGGCAGGGGCGGCCCTGGCTCCTCGCATCTAGGTCAGGGAGCGGCGTCCTCAGATGCCTCTGGTCTCCCCAGAGTTCCCTGCTGATGTGACCCTGTGGAAGACCATGACCCACGGCTCCCTCCGGCAGGGACCGGGGCCCCACACTGGAACTACTCAGCCCCAGCACCAGGTGGGCAGCGTGGCCCCGCTGAGCTGTGTGCCGATCCACCCCGGAGCTCCTCTGCCGGCTCGGGTCTGGGCTGCGGCTCAGGGAGGCAGAGGAGCAAGCCGCTTGCCACACCTGCTGCTCCTGAGCCACAGCTTTGCAGGTGCCGCCCTCAGCCCGCCTCTGTGCTCCGACTTCCCAGGGAAGGTGGGTTGCATTGCACACCTCTGCCCTCCGCATTTCAACTTATTCGGAATAACGGTGACTTGCATATGTGAGGAGCTCAAGAGGGGGAAGTTTAATAAGATGCTAACTGAGTAAATGCCAGGTGCTTAAAAAAAAGCAATTTAAGCTGCTCATTGGATCACGTCTGGGAAACCTGGGACGCCCACTTGCGGCTGCCATTGTGGTGGGCTCCGCCCCGTGCCCATCTGACGGCAGCTCATCAGCGGCTGCAGGCCCCCCCACCGATGTCCGTTTTCTCCCAGAAATCAGGCAGCAGACAAAACCTGAGGTCCTGGCACCTGGTGCGATGTTGGCTCTCAGAGAGTGGAGCTCAGACAGCACCAGCCCTGACTTTGTGATTGAGATCGGGCTCGGGATCCAGGGTCCAGGTACTGCCATCCATGGCTCGGGGGCTGTGGATGGGATGGCGGAGGCCTTCCACACCTAGGGCGCCGTCGGGGCCCAGCCTGGACCAGCGTCCCTTGTCTGCAGCACCAACTGGCTGGACTCTGGGCAGGACTGGAGACCTCAGCCACTTGCTCGTGGACGTGGCATCACTGTTGTGCTCAGAGGATCCCTGGTGCTAACTGGCCTCTCTGTCAGCTGCTGCCTCAGCACAAAAGGGAGCACCTACAGGGCAGCCCTTTCTGGAGCCCGGCTCTTCCCTCCTGAATGCCTGCAAAAGGTGCTGGGTGCTGGCCACGCTGCCCTCCCTGCCTGGCCCTGGCACCTTCAGAACCCTTGGCAGGGGCTCTCCCGAGCACGAGAGCTCCTGGACCAGCGCCTTCCTCCTTAGGGTCTAGGAGTTCAGTCCACGTCTCGGTGTCATGCCCCGTGGCTGCCACCAGGGGTCAGCAGGGCCACGGCGGGGTGCAGCGTGGATGCTGTGGCCAGAGCAGTGGCAGGGACCGGTCTGAGGGGTGAAGCCAGCTGCAGCCGGGACGCAGGGTTTGGCTGGTGTCTTGGAGGTCAACCCTGGCCAGGCCCTCTGGCTGGCTGGGCTGTGGTCTTTAGCCGCTTGGGGGCTAGGGGGTGTCAGCTGCCTTGGAAGAGCTACAGGGGTCCTGGGAGCTGAGGCTGAGGCCTCCTGGGGGACCCCACACCCAGCATAGTACTCATGACCAGGGTGGCCTTTGGAGTCATTCTAAGCAGGCTTTGAATCCTGTGTGTCCTTGGGCCACTTCCTTAACCTCTCTGGGCCTCAGAGAACTTTCCATCTGTAAAATGGGAGAAATGATCAAAGGGCTGCCGGAAGGATCCCGTGAAATGACGCATGCAGAGAACGTGGCCCAGGCTGGCGCGACGCGGTCACATGGTAAACCACACGATTGCCATGACTGTCATCAATAGAGTTTTCAGGGGACCATCCTTTCTGTCATCGACTTCTCCAGGATGCTCCTGCTGGTTCTTAATGTTTCTAATCTCCTGTTGATTATTCCTGGGGTTTCAACCAAATAAGCCCTGCCAATTAAAGCTCTTGCCGAAGCTCCGAGTGGGGTTGCCATGGTGATGGCAGCGGGGTTTTACTTCTTACTTGGAGCGCACACACGTGTGTGAGTCTTTTTGTGGGCCTCTGCCTGTGTGTGTAGCTGTTACCAGAACCCCCTGCCGTGGAGCTGGAGGTGGCAGGTGGGAAGAGAGAGGGAGGAAAGTGGGGCATGGGGTGTGGTGCGGGGGCCCCTCCTCCTGCACGGAGCCCCCTTCAGTCTGGGAAGTCTTTGCCTGGGATGCCGCAGCCAGCATTGACAGGGAACATGGGTTTCCCCGTGCAAACTTGCTCTGCCCTGCAATGGCCTCAGGGGCCCTGTGCAGTCAGGCTGGCAGGGTGGGGCTGTCCTGGGTGGTGGACGGCTCTGCCTGAGTCTTCAGCGTGTCACAGGTGCATGTGTCTCTGTGTGTCATCCCTGTGTGTATCAGTGTATTGTCTCTCTGTGTTCCTGTGTGTTTGTGTGTCTGTGTGTCTCTTTTTCTGTGTATCTGCATGTGTCTGTGCCGGTGTCTGTGTGTATTTCTGTGTGTGTGTGTGTATAGACATGTCTTTCTCAGTTGGTGTGTCTGTTCCTGTGTGTGTCTATGTGTGTGTCGGTGTGTCTCTTTGTGTGTACGTGTGTGTGTCTCTGTGCCCGGGACTCTGCGTCTGTGAGTGTGTGTTGGGGGGGCTTGAGTTGCTGCATCTCAGACAGGCTACAGGATTCTAAACTCAGCTCAGGCCTGGGGTGAGCTGAGGTCCAGGGAGAGGCAGAGCTGGGGGCTCACTCTGACCTCCAGCTTCTCTGAATTCCAGATGCAGCCAGCGTCAGGCCAGCCTAGCGTCAGCACTGGGCATTCCTGGAACGAGGGCCGGCTCTTGCATGCAAGGATTGGCTGGGAGCTTTTCAGTTGAAAGGGTTAAAGTCGCCTGAGTAAAATTAAAGAAATACATGGAAGAAAGAAAGAGAGAGAGGAAGGAAGGGAGGGAGGAAGAAAGAAAAAGAACGAAAAAAAGAACACCCCCCCAGGCACATGGCGACGCGGGCGATGGGACCCAGTTACCCAGTGTCGAGGCCCATCCAGCTTCACGCAGAGCTGTATCTGGGCGTGCTCTGTGAGCGGCAGGCCCGGCTTTCTCCGCAGTGTCTGGAGCCCCGTCGCTAGGGTGGAGCCAGAGTCCTGTGTGAAGGGGCAGAGCTTCTCGTTGGCAGTGTGGGCACAGAAGATCTCGTGGAAGGGTGGGGCCGCCCCAGGGCCTGGGGACGGTGGTCTTTGGCCGGGTCCAGGTCTCCTTTCTCCAGGGCTAGGGTGAAAACAAATGTGCAGTGTCCAGGACCACATCGGGGGGGCGGGGAGGGGAGGGTGCCCTCAGAACCCCGTGTCTACACCTATGGTACAGGCTTGCCTTCGCTGCCGGGCGGGGAACGCCTCACTGAGGCCAAGCTTCATGATCTGCGCCTGCCTGTGATGCGCTCGGCGGCGTGCAGGGGCTGATGGAGGAGCCGTCGGCTGGGCTCTCTGTGAGCCTCTGGTCCCCTCACCACCTACACCTCTGCATTCAGGGAGGCAGTGAGAGAGGGGGGCTCATCTGGAGGGTCAGTGCCAGCTTTGAGGGGCCTCAGTCCCTTTCAGACACCTGCAAGCTGGGATGAGCAGGTCCTGTCCTGCCCAAGAAGCAGCGTCCTTGAATGGGGAGCGTTGGAGGGAGGTGCCAGTCTGCCTTGAGTTGGCTGAGGAGGGGGCAGCCCCTGCAGGGGTGATGCAATGGGCTAGGCAGAACATAACTTCCAATGGCGGCTTTGCTTGGAAACACCCCGGGTGCTGAGGGCTCTGAGGGGCTGCAGGCAGCCCACGTGGCCAGTGGTCCCTCCCTCTCAGCTGTGGTTCCACGTTCAGGGACTGTGTGACAGGTGTGAGCAGCTGGCAGACAGGTGGGGTGCCAGGCATACATAACTTGTCCAAAGTCCCACGTAGCACGTGATGGGAGCCATAACCACTGTTTTCAAGGCGCTCCTGCTTCTCCTCGGGGCCCAAACAGCTCCCGGCACATCAGGAAGTGGACGGTAGGGTAGGGTGGGGCGGGGGCCTGGGCCAGCGGCAGGGGCTCATCTGTCTTCCCTGGATTAGGGACGACCAGCAGGGGTGAGGCCTCTTGAGGGCCTCCAAAGCTTCGGGTGCAGCCTCCAGCTCAGCTTGCTCCTCCATCGGGGCCAGGTGGGAAGGTGAGGTGTGGGCTCCGGGCAGACCGCTGTGTGCAGGGCGCACTGCCTGCCTCATTCAGGAAACCAGAGGGACAGAGATGGGGTGATTCTCGAGGTTCTCCAAGGTGTCCATGAACCGCATGCACCCCCCCTGCCCAGGCAAGAGGTGGACACATCAGTGGGGCCTGCACTGCCATGGACGGGGACAGGGATATTCTGAGAGACATTGACCCCCACTGCCCCTGCTGCCCACTCCCTGCGGCCCCCAGTCAGTCCTCCCGTGACCTCATCAGGCCCTGCACAGCTCAGAGCAGCAGATGAAGTTCATCCTGGGCACGTGTGCAAGCCCACCTGAGCTCCCAGCCTTGTGTGAGGCGTGGGCTCATTCCTCTGAATGAGGGGGAAGGGGCTGCTTGCTCATCACCAAAGCAGCATGGAACCAGAGAGCCCCTCCCCTGGCCTGGCAGGAAGCTGGTGAGGAGGCGGGTGGTTCTGCCAGAACTCACCCAGCTTTTTCCTTACCTCGGGAATGAAGAACAGTTCCTGGGCATGCGTGGTGTGTGCTGGCAGATGTGCGTGTGCATTTGTATGTGTGCACATGTGTGTATGTGTGCATGTGTGCTGACACGCACATGTGTGTCTGTGGAAGTATACTTGTAGATGAATGTGTGTGCATGTGTGTATGTGTGTGCATGTGTACTGAAATACATGTGTGTCTGTGTGGAAGTATATTTGTGTGTGCACACATGTATGTGTATGTGTGCACATGTGTGTATATGTGTGCATGTGTGCTGACATGCACATCTGTGTCTGTGTGGAAGTATAGTTGTAGATGCCTGTGTGTGTACACATGTATGCATGTGTGTGCCCATACGTGTATACACACACACATGCACATTGATGTATGTATGTGTGCACGTGTGTACGTAGAGCATCTGTGAGACAAGGGCTGGGCACCGTGGCTCTGGTCCTTCACCTGGCTCCAGGTGGAGCTGGGCAGTGTCCTTGGGAAAAGCTCCTGCCCGCTGAAGCCCCGGGAAGGGAGTCTGGACTGAATTTGTGCTGAGCGGCAGTGGAGGTTCCCAAATCTGCCTCTTTATAAGGATCAGCCGGGGAACCGGTTACAGTTACAGCATCCTTAGCTGCATCTTCGGCTTCTCTTTGGTGGGGCCTAAGATGGTGTAGTTGACGAGCTTCCCGCCAGCGGTGGCGATGTTGGGTGCACCCGAGGCACCCGCTGCGGAGCCCCCAGGAAGCCGAAGTCCCCACTTGTTGACCATGGTTGTTTCTCTGCCTTCCTCTTATCCTGGGTTTCTTTGATAAACCACACATTTCCAAGTACCTGATAAATTTTCAAGCTGTTTATTGGGCTGTTGTTTAGATAAAACAGGTAGAACATTTTGGCTTTCTTTTATTTGAGGGAGGGGGCCTTGGCTTTAACCCTCCGTGGTCTGTTTCGAAGGCCGCTGCTCATGGAATATTTTCTTTTCCATTTTGGAAATTTATGTTACGCTTCTTCATGGTGATTCTTTGGCTTCGAAAGTGATGAGTTTTGTTTTCTGAACGAACAAGGGGCTCACTGAATCAAGAGGTTTGACAGCAGGATGAGATGTGAGTCCTGGGAAGCCAGCCCGGAGGGCCGGCAGCATCTGTTGCTGCGATGAATCAACTTCTCTCCTTTCCTTCGAGGATGGTTCTAGCTATTTCGGACAATGGAGAAAACAGTCGCTTACATCATTTTTGTGGCAGCCGTCCAGACGAGAAACCTGGTTGAGAAGCCTGTGGAAACTGCCTTCTAAGATGTTGACCCTGGAAAATTGGGGATTTACCCAAATGTCTGCATCACGGACTTCCCCTCCCCTATTCAGAAATCTTAGCATCTCTGGAATCTTTCTGGGTTCGCATTGGTGTTCCCTTCCCCATGGGTGGAATATCAAGTATTCTTTGGTGTGTTTTAAGACCATCCCCTCCGAGCCTCACGGAAGTCTTGTGGTCACTGGTGTACCTTTGAAGGGTAACTAGTTTGGGTCTGGTTAATTTTCCATTCTTTGGCCACACACCTGTTGTCTCTGGACAGAAGGATTTAGGGAGATGTAAGTGCTTTGGCTTGGCTTCTGTTGTCATTTTGGTTTTCTGTCTCAGGTCTTTCCTCACCAGGGTACCACGCCTGGTCCTGTGCTTGGACAACATTATCCTCTTGCCCTCCTGTTTAACTGGTAGGGTAAGACACACTAGTCATTCCACTGTGCAAGACTCATGACACATCTCCCCCTCCCTCAGAGACACTGGAAGCTCAGCCTTCTGCCCCGCAGACTGCTCCGAGCTAGGGGCCTCCTAGCCCATCCACCAGGGAGCTCCTGGTCCCAGGCACTTCTCCCCATCCTCTCCGTCCTTTTCCCCCGGCACTCTGAACCTTGGAGTGCATGGAGGCCACTCTCAGGCCTGGCTTCTGTCTGCCCCTGGGTCTGGCTCAGGCTGTGGGCTCTGGCAGGGATGCTCTCCCTCTCCCATTAGCTGGAGAATGGCCCTGGTCTTTCCCACCCCAGTCCCCATCCCACTCGAGGCAGCAGCCTCCCTGGACTCCCCACCCTCAGCTCCACCACTGTTGCCCCCCACACTGGGTTTTTACTGCTGTTTTCCCAACAAGACTGAATCCTATCATCTTCACAAAACATCCCCAGCTGCTGGCAGAGCTGGGCACAGAGGACGCACACACTGTCTGTGTGTTAAGTGGATGGATGAATGAGCTTCTGGGAAAGCTGAGGATGGGTCTTCGGAATGTCTCATCTTCGTGTCTCATCTTCTGTCCCTTCCACTCTGCCTCATGTCTTTTACTTCTGTGACATGGGCTGGTTAGTTGATGTAAAAACACCCAGAATGAAGTCTTCTGGACTGTTCATTTGTTTTATTAATGCTCAGAAGCCAGGAGCAGGGAGTAAAGTCTTTTCCAGAATCTGCACTTTGCCTCTCAGGAGGGAGCCACGACACCCCCGTGAGGACAGTGTGGTGGGCACTGGTGGCTGAGTGTCTGTGTGGATGGCCACGGAGTCACCCAGAGTATGCAGGGCTGGATGGGGGTGATGGGGGGGAGTCAGTATGATTCTTTCCAAACTGGATAGACATTTCCTTTATCCTCCGGGTACTCAGCTAGATGACATTTCCTGGACCCCCTTGCAGTTAGGGGCAGCCAGGCGACTGCTTTCTGGCCATGGATGGTGGGAGTAACACACAAAGTGCACCCCTTTGGTTCTGGCCCCTGAAACCTTCACAGGGTGACTCTGGATGGAGGGAGAGTGGCTCCAAGGACCAAGAGGATGGAAGGAGTCTGGTCTTCTTGGGAGGGAGCCAGCCAGGAGCACCACCTGTCCAGGAACACATGTTTAGGATGGCTACCTGGTGGTGAGACGTAACTTGGAGTTTGTGAAGTCACTAAGGTGTTGGGATTTTTTGTTACAGCAGCTGGTCTGACCTGACAAATACACTTTCCACGTCTGACTTGTGTCTGCACAGTTCCTGTTCTGTAAGCTGCTGCCCAGCGTTGACCTGGCTCTTCCTCATCTTTCAGGAAATAGTTCAGATCCCACCTTTTCTGTGTCACTTTCCCTGATCCTCCAGAACCGTCAGATGCTGGTTGTCTCGGTTCCCCATTCCCTGAATTTACCTCTGTCATTGTGCTCTGCCCCGCGTGTCCTGGAGATCTGCTTCCTTGTTTCTCCTCCAGTGACTGGTGAGCCCTTTGAAGGGTCGGGGGAGTAGAATATGCTTGTGACCTTGGTGGCTGGTTTGGGGCATGACAGAGCTGGGGTTCAATGGGCTCTTGTGAAGCTGAAGGGGAGGAAGGAAGGCTGTGGAGAAGGGTCGGGGAGGGAGGAAGACAGGGAGAGACAGAGAGAGAGAGAGCGGGGGGTGGGGAGACAGAGATGGAGAGAGAAGAGAGAAAACTCTCATCTTTCAGGAAAAGTCCTCAGAGTCTTTGAGCATTTCTTTGAAATTACAGTAACAAAACAAAGATCAGAACACCCCAAATACCCAAATGTATACTTTTGAGACACAACTGAGTTTATATTAAAGATAAGACTTCCCTTCTAACACCATCCATCCATGAAAAGATTAGACCCTTTCCTTCTGGGCCATGTAGATTGATATTTTCCACTTATGGGCTTGCTCTTATTTCTGCCTTCACTCTTGTTCTTGCTAGAGCTCTGTCACCTCTCATCTATCCTTCCATCCATCCATCCATCATCCATCGACCCATCATCCATCTATCCATCATCCATTCATCATCCATCCATCCACCATCCATTCATCCATCCATCAGCCACCCATCATCCATCCATCCATCCTTCTAATTCATTCACCCATCCACCTATCATCCATCCATCATCCATCTACCCAATTATCATCAATTCATCCATTTATCCATTATCCACTCATCATCCATCCATCCATCTATCCATCCAGCCATCATCATTCATCCCTCATCCATCTATCCATTATCCAGTCATCATCCATCCACCATCCATCATTTACTCATCTATCATCCATCTATTCATTATCCATCCATCATCCACCTATCATTCCATCCACCATCCATCCATCATCCATCCATCATCCACCCATCACCCATCTGTCCATCTAGCCATCATCCATCTAGCCAACGGAAAGGTATCATGTGTAAAGTGCTGTTCAAAACAGATAAAAATAATTGCCTTTAGAAACAACGAAAGTCTATGTCCTCACAGAGCATACATCCATTCTTTCCCCCCACTCTATCTATCTAATTCATTTATCCATCCATCCATCCACCTATCCATCCATTCATCTACCATCTATTTATCTCTCTATACATCTATCCTCTATTTATCTATTCATCCATCCACCTGTTTATGCACCTAGCTATGCCTTTGTCTATCTATCTATCCATTCATCTATCCATCTATTCAACTATCTGTCATCTGTCCGTCCATCATCCACTTTCTTCCTTTCTCCCTCTCTCTCTCTCTCTCTCTTTTTCTCTCTTTCTATTCTTTATCACATAGCTGTGCTTGAAGTCAAAGCACATGACCATGTGACTGTTTTGGCCAATGAAATATGAGCAGAAGTAATGTGTGCCGTCACTGGGTAAATGTTTAAGAGCCACTTCTTGTTATGCCACATTTCTTTTCCTCCTCCATATTCTGCAGCAACATTCTAGATGTTTCCTGCTTCATCAGCTTGGGTCCAAGAGTGAAGAACAACATGATGCCCTGAGCACTTTCTGAAGCCTAGCACCCACTGCTCCTGGCATGTGGTGTGAGGAAGGGTCAGAGCTTTGCTTAGCCCTGGGAGAATTTCTGTTGGTATGTTCTATAGCATAACTCGGCTTAGTGTAGCTGATAGATACAAAGTGACAGGTTGTTTTTCAGATAGTTATGTCCGTTTACATCCCCTGTCCTCAGTGTCTGGGAGTGTCTGTCTTCCTCTAACCTTACCTGCCTGGAATTATATTTTTTAATTTATGAATTTAAAAAAAGTCAGTTTGAAGGTGAAAGGGAATCTCTTTTTAATTTCCATTTCTTTGATTAGTGGGGAGGTTGAACGTATGTGTGACGGACATTTGCTCTTCATTTTCATCATTTTGCAGTGTGCCTACTATGTGCTGGAAACACTGAACAGTGAGTAAGACACAGTCTCTTTTCAGTTTAGCCCTACCCAGAAGAAATCAGCGTTCAGCTCAAGTTTCAGGCATGCAAAATACTGGGAAGGAAATTCCCATATGGGATTGAAAGGTGTGCTGGGGTGGAGGTTCACTGCTGGGTGAAAAGCAGATTTACAAATGGCAGACAGGGTTGGCTGGTGAAGGCAGGGGAGGGCAGCAAAGAGAAAAGGGAGCTCAGGATGCCCAGAACCTGGTCGGCAGCTTCCGCCAGGCTGGCAGGCACGTGGCCCAGTGTGATTTATCAATGTGCACATCCTGTCCTGCACCTGAGTTCACTAACGCCTCTACTGCAGGTCCCCCAGGTTGCAGGTAGGTGGTGGGGGCCAGGTGGAGTCCCTGTGTGCCCCACTGCAGCATTGCCTGTGCTGTGAATTGGAGGCTCTGCCTCCTGATGTTTCTACTCGAAGCCCTTGCAGTGGGCAAAGGCCTGTCCCCTACAGCAGCTTCTTACCCTGAGCCGACGCAACTGTGTCTTGCCACCTCTCGTCCTGTCTTTAAAGGTCAGCTGCTTATGTAATGATTTCAACCATTCTGAGTTGCAATGAATTACTTTCCAGCATTAAATGTGCTTTAGAATAAAATCCACTGGAGAGCCATGGGAAGTGGGATTTGGCTCCAGGGAGATGGTTTCCCCTGCCATGCTGAGCCTGAGTAAGGGCTGGGGGCTCCCTGGGAACGCTGCAGAGCAGCAGTGGTTCCCAAGAGGCTGCTAGGATTCCAAACGTTCCTCCACCTTTATGCCGCCAGAAATGATTCAGGTAAATTGCTCTGGTCTGTGGGAGGAAGCAGCTCTGGCAGAGCCTTTAGTGCCAGGTTCGCAGAGACAGGGGAGGCTGTGCTGTGCCCCTTAAGGTTCAGGGTCCCCTAAGCTGCAGGAGACAGAGGGCCATGGACTCACTAGAGTGGGGGGTGAGTGCCTGGGGATGGGGCGGTCAGCTGTGGCAGGGCCTTGCCTGTCAGGGCTGTGGCTACCCTACCAGAGGTGCCCATGGCTCCTGCCAGCTGGGTGTCTGTGGAAATCTCCCCCAAGGCAGTTCACTGAGAGAGGGGAGGGAAGGTGTGGGTGACTGAAGGATACCTGGCTTCCTTCAATGGCTCCTCGGTTGCAGGTAGCACCTGGCCTGTCCTGTACCCTGATGTCCTTGGGGGTCCCTTGTGTGAGCTGACCCTGCTGGAGTGTTTCCTAAAGGCCCAGAACAGACCTGAGGGCTAGGGGTCCTCATTCAGCCCAGGGAGTTTTGGGGTCAGCATCTTACCCGCTATGGCCTGTCTGGCATTCTCCAGTTTGCAGAGGGCTGAATCCTGGGCAGTTCACATCCAAAGGTGGAGTGATATCTCAGGAGTCCTGTATGCACTGAGCCTGGCCCAGTGCCTCTCACAGCTGGTTACAGGATTCCATGCTGACGCCATTATGATGTTTTGCTGACATAGCAGTGCAGGCGCAGGAGCTGGTGTGAAGCTCCTTGGATCGGAGCTGGTGTGAAGGTCGTTGGATCTGGAGCTGGTGTGACGGTCGTTGGATCTGGAGCTGGTGTGACGGTCGTTGGATCTGGAGCTGGTGTGAGAGTCCTTGGATCTGGAGCTGGTGTGAGGGTCCTTGGATCGGGAGCTGGTGTGAAGGTCGTTGGATCGGGAGCTGGTGTGAAGGTCGTTGGACCGGGAGCTGGTATGAAGGTCGTTGGACTGGGAGCTGGTGTGAAGGTCGTTGGACCGGGAGCTGGTGTGAAGGTCGTTGGATCTGGAGCTGGTGTGAAGGTCGT
>NW_022438003.1:19625-20257 GCF_009761245.1 Sapajus apella | reverse complement strand
CCTGTAATCCCAGCACTTTGGGAGGCCGAGGCAGGCGGCTCACTTGAGGTCAGGAGTTCGAGACCAGCCTGGTCAACATGGTGAAAGCCCGTCTCTACCAAAAACACAAAAATTAGCCAGGCGTGGTTGGCTATACGCCTGTAATCTCAGCATACCTGTAATCCCAGCTACTCAGGAGGCTGAGGCAGGAGAATCACTTGGGCCTGGGAGGCAGAGGTTGCAGTGAGCCGAGATCACGCCATTGCACTCCAGCCTGGGCCACAGAGTGAGACCCTGAGAAAAAAAAGCGTACACATATAAGGAGCAAAAAGCAAAATTAGCTTGACGTTTTTAAAGGTCAAATAGGAGCATTAAAGACAATTTGGGCGGGGCGCAGTGGCTCACACCTGTAATCCCAGCACTTTGGGAGGCTGAGGCGGGTAGATCGCCTGAGATCAAGCGCTCGAGACCAGCCTGACCAACATGGCGAAACCCTGTCTCTACTGAAAATACAAAAATTAGCTGGGTATGGTGGCTTGTGCTTATAATCCCAGCTACTCGGGAGCCTGAGGCAGGAAAATCGCTTAAATTTGGGTGGTGGAGGTTGCAGTGAGCCAAGATTGTGCCATTGTACTCCAGCCTGGGCAACAGAG
>NW_022438003.1:0-19525 GCF_009761245.1 Sapajus apella | reverse complement strand
TTGAATGCCCTCGACCTCTGATTGGCATTTCTCCGGAGGCCATACTAAGCCTTAAATTAACACAGAAGCACTTGGGAATGTGAAGTCCTCGGTGGGGGCAGGTGGCCATCACGGTGTTCCTGTCCCTTCTCCTGCCCGCCTGCTCCTCTGCGTCTATTAGGCCTGGGCCATTGTCTTCCGGGGGCAGTTTCCATGTGGGGACTCAGTGTCCAGGAGAAGAGAGATTTCCTCCATAGCACAGGAAGATTCCTTTCGAGTCTGAAACTTAGTGAACAGAATCCGCACCCGGAGGACGGTTATGTTCCGTAAATCAACTCTCCAGTAACCCCAGATCTTTCTTTGAGGCGTGGCCCGTGTGGTCACAGGTGGAGATGGTCACTGCATGGCCACCCAGCTCCGGTTCCAGTGGCCTGTTCAAGAAACCAAGAAACCAGGCTGTTGGGGCCTGGGCTCACCCTCTGGCAGGAAGGGTGCTTGGGGCTGTGGTCGAGTTCTGGGACAGGACTTGGTCCCCTTTGTGCCTAAGGGCTTATGACCCACCAGCATTTCACCCAGATCCCAGGACCCCAGGGAAGCTGGGCTCGCCACTTCTATGGGCTCATCTGTTCCCTGAAATTCGGAGCATCAGCGGGATTTCCTCTTGGCTTATCGGCCTGGTGCTGCATAGTCACACTGGGATGGAGGCTCTCCCAGGAGTCCACGTCTGAAGGTTTGAGTCATGCTTTCTCCCCATCTGCCTCAGTTTCCTCCTCTGTGAAATGGGGATTGGGCCAGGGGCTCTCTCGGTCTATAAGAGTTCTGAGTGTTTCCAGTTCTCTGGCTTCATCACACCACTTCCCAGCCATAGCTGGGGTTGCTGGGGTGGGGGCTCCAGCCGGGGACGTAGGGGGCGTGGTCAGCAGGCTCAGGACGCAGGAGACTGTGGGCGGCCTCTGAGCCAGGAAGGCCGGAGGCTGTCCTGGAAGGACATGGGAAATGCCAACTCCAGGCACAAAAGACACAGCAGTATTCAGCCAGTGACTGCCTTCAAGTTGGAAGGCGGGTGTCATTTTGCAGGGGACTGATTCAGGCCCAGAGGCTCCCAGACACAAGTGGTTCAGGGTTTAGTGGACATTTGTCAGTGGGCGAGGGAGCCGGGATCCATCAGCAGCCATTCCCTGAGTTAACTGTCTGGGGGGTGAGCTTTGCCAGGCAGGATTTTCCTCCTTACTCAACCTCTTGGGCTCAGCTGGTCCCTTGAACTCAGCTCACAGCTTTTGACATCTCTGCCTGGGTTCGTGGACCCCCAGCTGTGTCATCTCTGCTTTCTGGGGTCCCAGGGACCTTTGCTCTCTCTCCAGTACTTCAGCACCTGTTGGAAATAGATGCTAAGTGCCACAAAGAAAACTCAGCACTGAGACAAAGCATCTTTCAGGAACGCAATTTTTGCTTCCTGGACTGCAGAAAGAGTGCTCTCACTAGCCATTGTGCCATGAGAGCACAATAAACACAGGAAAACACACACATTTATCCCTTACGCATTTGGGGTCGTCCTTACTGCCGTGTCTGGTCTCCGTTGGCTGAAGCCAGACCTCACAATCTAAACTAAAACCCGATTGGCTAACAACTTAAAACTTTTCTAAACAGGTAAGAGAGTGGAGAGCTGGGACATGTCCAGCGCAGGTATTTTGGTTAAAGTACAAGGACACTTATTCTTTAACAAGAGAGGATACATTAAGGAGGAGCTTTTCTACCTCTCACAGCACCCTGAGCCAGGTGTTCTCCTGCCATGCTGGGAGCAGGGCTTGTGCCTTCTTGTCTCTGTCCTCAGTCCCACCTACTGCGTCTCAGGAGGGTGCTCAGTGGGCTTGGAGGAACCAAGGGCCCCCACCCCACTCATGGCCTTCTACCAGGGCCGGTGGTGAGTCTGGGCTCAAGGGCTCCCGCAGGTCAGGCCTACAAGGTGACAGCAGGCACTTCTGTGCACGTGGCCAGCCGTTGACAAAGGAGGGAGCTCTTGTCCCTAGAATGGAGACAAGTGAATAAGCATTTCTAATTGGAATGTTCCTTCTACCCAAGTGGCTCTTTAAGTAGCTGGCTTGTGGGGAGAAAGAGGTGGAATCTGCATGGAATTTGCAAATATTCACGCTCCTTCAGCTCTGAGAGCTTTCTTCTCTCTTAATAACGGAAATTTGTTCTCGCTTTAGGAGTGGCACAGACGGAATCCACGTGGCCGACGTGAGCCTTATTTAGAATAATTCCAGATAAACAGCTCTGTGATCCGGTAAGTGCCTGCGCTTGAAACATCTCAACCTCACTCTGTTTTGGAAAAGCTGTTTCCCAGCTTGGCTTGCGGTGGACGTCTGTGGGATATCTCCCTCCCACCATCCCTGTCCTCAAGCCCGGCTGCCCTTGCTCATCCACAGGGGACAGGAGATGAGGTGACTTTCCTGCCTGCAGGTTTCAGGGTTACAGGCCTGAGCTAATCTTCAAGATTCTCCACCTCAACGCTTTCATGCTTTCTGGGCTTCTCCTCCCCAGGAGGAGGGTTGGGGACAGCAACTCTTTTCGTTGAGGTCAGGGGTCAGAGTTGGCATCTCGGGACTGGGTTTGCATTGCCAGGAGCTGGCAAGGTTTTCAGAGAACGTTTGGGCTGCCCGCTGGGTATTCTCCTGCACTATGTTGGTTCTGGACACCCTGGTCTGGCCATCTATTATCTGTTTCTGGGACTACTGTCCCTGAGTGCCCCAGTCTGGGAGACTTGAACAGCAGAAATGGTTCGTCTCATCGTTCTGGAGAAATCCAAGATGCAGGTGTGGGCAGGGCTGTGGGGAAGACCGTTCCAGGCCTCTCCCCCTGCGCGTGTCTGTCCAAGCTCCACCTTTCATAAGGACACAGTCTCACTGGATGAAGGCCTGTGTCAATGAACTCATCTCACCTTGATCATCTGCAAAGACTGTTTCCAAATAAAGTCACATTTGGGTGCGGGGATGAGGACTTCAACATCTTTTGGGAGGCATAATCCATCCGTAACGTCTTTCTAGAAGGAGCTCTCGTGCCAGCAGGAAAATGACAACAGGCATTTCCGGGTGAACTGTGTCCCAGTGGTGCCCCCACTTGCGTTCTGCCAGCCGGGCTTTCTCAGGGACTGCTATTCTTTCCCGCAGACAGAGGCGGGGCCCTTCTCAGAGGGAAGAGGGCCGGGAGGCAGAACTCGGGGTGCAGAAGCAGGCTGCAAAGCCAGAGGGCTGGGGCTTAAACCCCTGCTCTGCCACTTACATGCTGTGTGATTCTGGGAAAGTGACTTAACCTCTCTGAGTCCCTCCCTCAATCGGTGAAAAAAGGACTTTTTGAGGTTACAGGGGAAGATGCTGGCAAAATTCCCGGCATGTGCCTGACCCTCCCCAGGCTCCGGACGCAGGGTCCGTGGGGCTCCTGTGTTCAGCGCTATCCTCAGTGTCCCTGCTGTGTCCCAGTTAATGCACCCCGTAGCACCCTGGGCTTCGCGGGGGGCAAGGCTCCCTCATTGAGGGGTTTGGGATCTCAGTTCGGGCTCCCCTTTTTCTGAGGGGGTCTCAGCTGTCACAGGCCCAGCACCGCAAGACAGAGCTGCGAGGGTCATGTCGGAAACCAGGGCGGGGCCTGCCACAGCCGCTGTCTGGGCCCTGGTGGGGTGGGGGTCTCTCTTGTTTGCTTCCAGACATAAAGGAGAAGAGTCCCAGTCTCCAGGGGCAGGCAGGGGCGTGGGATTCTGCTGCAGCCCCTCCCCTGACAGGGGGGAAGCAAGTGCCGCCTTAGCCACAGGACAGGGCTCCAGGGGGACGAGGGGAAACTCTGGGGAGGGGCAGGCGAGGAAATCTGCAATGCGGACAGACAGACAGATGGACAGACAGACCGAAGGTGGAGTTCCAGGCAGACTGGGCCTGGGTCTCCACACATGAGCCTCTCTGGGGCTGGTTGGTGAACAAGAGCTGGGGTCCTATAGGCACAGAGTGGGGACTGGAGGGAGAGCCTGGAACGCAGAGGCCACGAGAGCTGGGATGTGTGGCTGGAGGGCAAGGTTCTCCAGGACCTGGGGGTAGCCACACCCCAGAAAGTGAAGAGCTGTCCCCAGAGGCCAGGCCCGAGCAGTGGTCAGCCACAGGCTGTGGTGGATGCAGAGAGGCTGTCGGTGCGGGCCCCGCCTGACCCCCCACTGCCCATCCTGAGCCAGCCCTCTCCTGTGAATCTCTGTCTCTGTCTCCGTCCATGTCTCTTTCTCTCTTTCTCATTGTCTCTATGTCCATCTCTGTCTCCCCGTTTCTGTATCTCTCTCTGTCTCTGTTTCTATCATCTGTGTCTCTGTCAGTCTCTCTGTCTCTACCTTACTGTCTCTACATCTCTGTCTATCTCTCTCTCTCTATGTCTTTTTCCATCTCCCCGTTTTCTCTGTGTCTCTGTCTCTGTGTCTCTCCATCTCTGTCTGTCTCTATCTTTCCTCTCTCTGTCTGTCTCTCCCTTTGTCTCTGTCTATCCCTCCGTGTCTGTCTCTGTATCTCTCTGTCTGTTTCTCTGCGTCTTTCTGTTTTTCTCTGTATCTATCTCTCCAGAGACATACACACAGAGGGAGAGAGAGACTGTCTCACCTCTGTGTTTCTCTGTGTCTCTCTTTATCTCCCTTTGTCTCTGTCTCTCCATCTCTGTCTCTCTGTCTGTTTCTCTGTGTCTCCTTGTCTCTCTGTCTATCTCTGTCTCTGTCTCTCTGTCTGTCTCCCATCTCTTGTCTTTCCACATACTGAGAGCTGCACTGGCCCCTCTGTGGGGTGGCTGTTCTCCCTGTCCCTTCCTCTCCTCTTCACTGTGCGTCTCCTCCACGGCCAGGAGCCCCCGGAAGGCAGGGATCTAGACAGTGCCAGTCATGGCTCCCTCTGACGTGTGTGCCTGGCATACCACAGGTGCTCAATAAACACCCATGGAATGTTGTTGGATTCGGCCACCGCACCTTGAGCTGAGTGACTGAGCCATGAGACTGTGCCCTGAGGGGCGGGCACCTTGATGGGCTCTGCGGGGCCCACTCTTTCCTCCCATGGAGTCGAGATCTCCTGGGCCTGTGGCGTCCCCCCCAGTGTGGTGTTTGTGCCAGGCTTGACAGCTGTCAGTTGCTGTGGCAGAGGTCCACGGCACCATGGTGGGGAGGGACTGGCCCTGTCTTATAGATGAGGCCCCTGGAGCCCTGTCCCCAATCCCGGTGCCATGGCAGCCCCGTTCCTGTTGGAGTCCCCGCCTTCCCTCCTGGCAGCACCCATCCCAGGCCCGGAGGTGTCTGCCAGTGACTGGTTTTGCTGGCGGACAGGCCGGCCTGCAGGATGGGGTGTGCTGAGGCCCTTCTTTCGGTAAAGGCCAGAGACACTGGGCTGAGGTGGGCCTGAGTTTGCACCGTGGGGCAGCCGCTCCCGAGGGTGCAGGGCTGGGCAGGGGTTTGAATTCCCAGTGGCATCTGTGTTCTCATCTGTGGGTCAGGCAGGTCCAATTCCAGCGCTGCCATCTCACGTGCGCTTCCTGGAGGGTGGCGCGAGGTGGCCACAGCCCTCCGTGAGCCGCAGCTGCTGTCTCCGTCCACGCTGCAGCTGGGAGTCTTGCTGGGGCTGGGCCAGGCACGGCTGGAGTGGAGAGGACAATGTCCACTGCTGGAGAAAGTGGCTTTTAGAGGATGGGCCTGGCCCAGGCCTCTGTCCGCAGGCACCCGACAGAACCGAGGGCCTGGGGGATCAGCCATCGCGCGTCGCGCGCGGACAGACCCCTGGAGACTCCCGCTTGGTCCATGCCCCATGGGAGCTGTGTGTCCACTTTGAGGGACAAACAGTCCTCGGGGTCCAGAGCTCCTCTGTGTCTCTTTCTCTATCTCTCTCTATCTCTGTCTCTTTTTCCACCTCTCCCTCTTTCTCTGTCTCTCTGTGCCTCTCCATCTCTGTCTGTCTCTGTCACGAGGGTGTTGAGATGCAGAAGCGCAGTCCTGAGCTCCTTGGTGCCGAGCTGTTGGGGACTTTCTGGCCACTCAGGGAACTTTGCTGCATTTGGAAGACTTGCTACTTGGGGAGTAGCACGTGAGCCTGGGCTGTCTGCCGGGGAGGTCCCCCTTGTCCGGAGCATGCACGGGAGCTCTCCCCAGCATGAGTGGTTCTGGCCCCGGCCCTTGGCTCTCCAGGACACTGAGGACTCTCCCTTGGGGTTCCTGGGTCCTGTGAACACTGTCTGGCCTCTCCAGGTCCCCAGGGACTTCCTGGCAGCCCAGGCTGGCCGGCATGGGGACCCTGAGGCTGCCCATCAGAGACAGTGGTGGGTTTGGTCATGTGGCTTCCTCTGTCTCCCATTCCTAGGGCTGTGCTGCTTTAGCGATGGTTGTAGAAGTCTCCGGTGTGGTTCCTTACACGGGGCAGCCTCCCTGTAGTCCTGGCCCAGGCTGCCCTGAGGGCTGCTGTAGAGGAGCCGCCCTGGCCCCCAGGCACTGGGACCCTCACAAGGGCCCTCCAAGCCCACCTGTGCCTGATGATTCCAAGGGATGTGGGACCTCTGGCAGCAGAGACATCACTGAAGCTCTGTGGGGAAACCCAGCCAGGAGACTCTCTGCGAGCTCCCCGGGCCCTGGGAAGCTGTTTCCATTCAGAGAGCCCCAGCATCCTCCAGGGCGAGCAAAAGGATCCCCAAGTCTGGAGGAAGGAGCCGGCAGAAGGAGAGCCTTGCTGGCCAGCGGGGACCACGGAGCAGTCACCTCCCTCAGTGGAGAAGCAGAAATCAAGGGGCCATGGGGTCAGGCCAAGACCAGGCCAAGCCCAGGTAGAGAAGGCAGCTCGCCCCTGTCCTCACCCGGTCCTCGCCCCGGCCTCGCCCTGTCCTTGCCCCGGCCTCACTCCCTGAGCACGAGTCACCCGGGCAGGGGGTGCCTGAATGGCCACAGAGCAGGAAGGGAATAACTGTTGAGCCCTGAGCCGGGCAGTGTGCTGAGCAGTTCACATCACACAGCCCCGCTCAGTTCCCCGTCAGCCCTGCCAGGGAAGAGCGTTACTGAGCCCATTTAACAGGTGAGGAAGGGGAGGCCAGAGGTAAGGAGCTTGCCCAAAGTGGCACAACTCGGACATGGCAGGGCGAGGTTCACCCCAGGCTCTTCTGACTCCAATGTCCATTTGCTTCCCTCCTCCCTCTCTCCCCACTCCCTCTCGCTGGCTCCCTTCCTCTCTCCCTCCCTCCACTCTCCCTCCTCCCTCCCTTCCTTTCTCCTTCCGTCTTCCTTTCCTCCCTCCCTCATTTCCTCCCTCCCTCTTCCTTCTCCTTTCTCTTTCCCTCCTTCCCTCCTCCTTCCTTCCCTCCCTCCCCCCTTCTCCCTCCCTTTCTTTCTCCCTTCCCCCCTCCTCCACTTCCTTCTCCCTCCTCTCTTCTCTCTCCCTTCCTCCCTCCCTCTTCTTCCTCGCTCTCCTCCTCCCTCCCTTTCCTCCTCTTTTCCTCCTTCTTCTCCCCACCCTCCCTCCCTCCCTCTTTCCCTCCCTCTGTCCCTCCCTCTCTCCTCCCCCTCCTCCCTCCCTCTTCCCTCTCCCTCCTCCTTCTCTCCACCCTCCCTCTTCCTTCTCCTTTCTCTATCCCTCCTTCCCTCCTTCTCCCCTTTCTCCCTCCCTTTCTTTCTCCCTTCCTCCCTGCTCCCACCCTTCCTCCCTCCCTCCCCCCTCCCTCCCTCTGTCCCTCCCTCTCTTCTCCCCCTCCTTCCTCCCTTCCTGCTGTAAGTCTATTGCAGAGCCTTCTCCGCACTTGCTTTGGGACGAGGCTCTGCGTTAGGACTTCGAGGCTTGAAGCTTTCTGAGCCCCAGAGCCTTTGGTTCTTCTTTCTCTGTTCCCCCCGCCCGCCACCCGGATTGCACACAGGCCAGTGAGAGGGGACAGCCACCTCCTCTTGGGCTGTGTCAGGCCACCCTGACTTCTCTGTTAAGGATGTGAGAAGGGGCAGAGGGAGTCCTTGGTCCCCACCCAATTCCCCGCGTCACTGAGTGCTGCTTCCTAAAGGCAGGCCTGTGGCAGGGGCGGCCCTGGCTCCTCGCATCTAGGTCAGGGAGCGGCGTCCTCAGATGCCTCTGGTCTCCCCAGAGTTCCCTGCTGATGTGACCCTGTGGAAGACCATGACCCACGGCTCCCTCCGGCAGGGACCGGGGCCCCACACTGGAACTACTCAGCCCCAGCACCAGGTGGGCAGCGTGGCCCCGCTGAGCTGTGTGCCGATCCACCCCGGAGCTCCTCTGCCGGCTCGGGTCTGGGCTGCGGCTCAGGGAGGCAGAGGAGCAAGCCGCTTGCCACACCTGCTGCTCCTGAGCCACAGCTTTGCAGGTGCCGCCCTCAGCCCGCCTCTGTGCTCCGACTTCCCAGGGAAGGTGGGTTGCATTGCACACCTCTGCCCTCCGCATTTCAACTTATTCGGAATAACGGTGACTTGCATATGTGAGGAGCTCAAGAGGGGGAAGTTTAATAAGATGCTAACTGAGTAAATGCCAGGTGCTTAAAAAAAAGCAATTTAAGCTGCTCATTGGATCACGTCTGGGAAACCTGGGACGCCCACTTGCGGCTGCCATTGTGGTGGGCTCCGCCCCGTGCCCATCTGACGGCAGCTCATCAGCGGCTGCAGGCCCCCCCACCGATGTCCGTTTTCTCCCAGAAATCAGGCAGCAGACAAAACCTGAGGTCCTGGCACCTGGTGCGATGTTGGCTCTCAGAGAGTGGAGCTCAGACAGCACCAGCCCTGACTTTGTGATTGAGATCGGGCTCGGGATCCAGGGTCCAGGTACTGCCATCCATGGCTCGGGGGCTGTGGATGGGATGGCGGAGGCCTTCCACACCTAGGGCGCCGTCGGGGCCCAGCCTGGACCAGCGTCCCTTGTCTGCAGCACCAACTGGCTGGACTCTGGGCAGGACTGGAGACCTCAGCCACTTGCTCGTGGACGTGGCATCACTGTTGTGCTCAGAGGATCCCTGGTGCTAACTGGCCTCTCTGTCAGCTGCTGCCTCAGCACAAAAGGGAGCACCTACAGGGCAGCCCTTTCTGGAGCCCGGCTCTTCCCTCCTGAATGCCTGCAAAAGGTGCTGGGTGCTGGCCACGCTGCCCTCCCTGCCTGGCCCTGGCACCTTCAGAACCCTTGGCAGGGGCTCTCCCGAGCACGAGAGCTCCTGGACCAGCGCCTTCCTCCTTAGGGTCTAGGAGTTCAGTCCACGTCTCGGTGTCATGCCCCGTGGCTGCCACCAGGGGTCAGCAGGGCCACGGCGGGGTGCAGCGTGGATGCTGTGGCCAGAGCAGTGGCAGGGACCGGTCTGAGGGGTGAAGCCAGCTGCAGCCGGGACGCAGGGTTTGGCTGGTGTCTTGGAGGTCAACCCTGGCCAGGCCCTCTGGCTGGCTGGGCTGTGGTCTTTAGCCGCTTGGGGGCTAGGGGGTGTCAGCTGCCTTGGAAGAGCTACAGGGGTCCTGGGAGCTGAGGCTGAGGCCTCCTGGGGGACCCCACACCCAGCATAGTACTCATGACCAGGGTGGCCTTTGGAGTCATTCTAAGCAGGCTTTGAATCCTGTGTGTCCTTGGGCCACTTCCTTAACCTCTCTGGGCCTCAGAGAACTTTCCATCTGTAAAATGGGAGAAATGATCAAAGGGCTGCCGGAAGGATCCCGTGAAATGACGCATGCAGAGAACGTGGCCCAGGCTGGCGCGACGCGGTCACATGGTAAACCACACGATTGCCATGACTGTCATCAATAGAGTTTTCAGGGGACCATCCTTTCTGTCATCGACTTCTCCAGGATGCTCCTGCTGGTTCTTAATGTTTCTAATCTCCTGTTGATTATTCCTGGGGTTTCAACCAAATAAGCCCTGCCAATTAAAGCTCTTGCCGAAGCTCCGAGTGGGGTTGCCATGGTGATGGCAGCGGGGTTTTACTTCTTACTTGGAGCGCACACACGTGTGTGAGTCTTTTTGTGGGCCTCTGCCTGTGTGTGTAGCTGTTACCAGAACCCCCTGCCGTGGAGCTGGAGGTGGCAGGTGGGAAGAGAGAGGGAGGAAAGTGGGGCATGGGGTGTGGTGCGGGGGCCCCTCCTCCTGCACGGAGCCCCCTTCAGTCTGGGAAGTCTTTGCCTGGGATGCCGCAGCCAGCATTGACAGGGAACATGGGTTTCCCCGTGCAAACTTGCTCTGCCCTGCAATGGCCTCAGGGGCCCTGTGCAGTCAGGCTGGCAGGGTGGGGCTGTCCTGGGTGGTGGACGGCTCTGCCTGAGTCTTCAGCGTGTCACAGGTGCATGTGTCTCTGTGTGTCATCCCTGTGTGTATCAGTGTATTGTCTCTCTGTGTTCCTGTGTGTTTGTGTGTCTGTGTGTCTCTTTTTCTGTGTATCTGCATGTGTCTGTGCCGGTGTCTGTGTGTATTTCTGTGTGTGTGTGTATAGACATGTCTTTCTCAGTTGGTGTGTCTGTTCCTGTGTGTGTCTATGTGTGTGTCGGTGTGTCTCTTTGTGTGTACGTGTGTGTGTCTCTGTGCCCGGGACTCTGCGTCTGTGAGTGTGTGTTGGGGGGGCTTGAGTTGCTGCATCTCAGACAGGCTACAGGATTCTAAACTCAGCTCAGGCCTGGGGTGAGCTGAGGTCCAGGGAGAGGCAGAGCTGGGGGCTCACTCTGACCTCCAGCTTCTCTGAATTCCAGATGCAGCCAGCGTCAGGCCAGCCTAGCGTCAGCACTGGGCATTCCTGGAACGAGGGCCGGCTCTTGCATGCAAGGATTGGCTGGGAGCTTTTCAGTTGAAAGGGTTAAAGTCGCCTGAGTAAAATTAAAGAAATACATGGAAGAAAGAAAGAGAGAGAGGAAGGAAGGGAGGGAGGAAGAAAGAAAAAGAACGAAAAAAAGAACACCCCCCCAGGCACATGGCGACGCGGGCGATGGGACCCAGTTACCCAGTGTCGAGGCCCATCCAGCTTCACGCAGAGCTGTATCTGGGCGTGCTCTGTGAGCGGCAGGCCCGGCTTTCTCCGCAGTGTCTGGAGCCCCGTCGCTAGGGTGGAGCCAGAGTCCTGTGTGAAGGGGCAGAGCTTCTCGTTGGCAGTGTGGGCACAGAAGATCTCGTGGAAGGGTGGGGCCGCCCCAGGGCCTGGGGACGGTGGTCTTTGGCCGGGTCCAGGTCTCCTTTCTCCAGGGCTAGGGTGAAAACAAATGTGCAGTGTCCAGGACCACATCGGGGGGGCGGGGAGGGGAGGGTGCCCTCAGAACCCCGTGTCTACACCTATGGTACAGGCTTGCCTTCGCTGCCGGGCGGGGAACGCCTCACTGAGGCCAAGCTTCATGATCTGCGCCTGCCTGTGATGCGCTCGGCGGCGTGCAGGGGCTGATGGAGGAGCCGTCGGCTGGGCTCTCTGTGAGCCTCTGGTCCCCTCACCACCTACACCTCTGCATTCAGGGAGGCAGTGAGAGAGGGGGGCTCATCTGGAGGGTCAGTGCCAGCTTTGAGGGGCCTCAGTCCCTTTCAGACACCTGCAAGCTGGGATGAGCAGGTCCTGTCCTGCCCAAGAAGCAGCGTCCTTGAATGGGGAGCGTTGGAGGGAGGTGCCAGTCTGCCTTGAGTTGGCTGAGGAGGGGGCAGCCCCTGCAGGGGTGATGCAATGGGCTAGGCAGAACATAACTTCCAATGGCGGCTTTGCTTGGAAACACCCCGGGTGCTGAGGGCTCTGAGGGGCTGCAGGCAGCCCACGTGGCCAGTGGTCCCTCCCTCTCAGCTGTGGTTCCACGTTCAGGGACTGTGTGACAGGTGTGAGCAGCTGGCAGACAGGTGGGGTGCCAGGCATACATAACTTGTCCAAAGTCCCACGTAGCACGTGATGGGAGCCATAACCACTGTTTTCAAGGCGCTCCTGCTTCTCCTCGGGGCCCAAACAGCTCCCGGCACATCAGGAAGTGGACGGTAGGGTAGGGTGGGGCGGGGGCCTGGGCCAGCGGCAGGGGCTCATCTGTCTTCCCTGGATTAGGGACGACCAGCAGGGGTGAGGCCTCTTGAGGGCCTCCAAAGCTTCGGGTGCAGCCTCCAGCTCAGCTTGCTCCTCCATCGGGGCCAGGTGGGAAGGTGAGGTGTGGGCTCCGGGCAGACCGCTGTGTGCAGGGCGCACTGCCTGCCTCATTCAGGAAACCAGAGGGACAGAGATGGGGTGATTCTCGAGGTTCTCCAAGGTGTCCATGAACCGCATGCACCCCCCCTGCCCAGGCAAGAGGTGGACACATCAGTGGGGCCTGCACTGCCATGGACGGGGACAGGGATATTCTGAGAGACATTGACCCCCACTGCCCCTGCTGCCCACTCCCTGCGGCCCCCAGTCAGTCCTCCCGTGACCTCATCAGGCCCTGCACAGCTCAGAGCAGCAGATGAAGTTCATCCTGGGCACGTGTGCAAGCCCACCTGAGCTCCCAGCCTTGTGTGAGGCGTGGGCTCATTCCTCTGAATGAGGGGGAAGGGGCTGCTTGCTCATCACCAAAGCAGCATGGAACCAGAGAGCCCCTCCCCTGGCCTGGCAGGAAGCTGGTGAGGAGGCGGGTGGTTCTGCCAGAACTCACCCAGCTTTTTCCTTACCTCGGGAATGAAGAACAGTTCCTGGGCATGCGTGGTGTGTGCTGGCAGATGTGCGTGTGCATTTGTATGTGTGCACATGTGTGTATGTGTGCATGTGTGCTGACACGCACATGTGTGTCTGTGGAAGTATACTTGTAGATGAATGTGTGTGCATGTGTGTATGTGTGTGCATGTGTACTGAAATACATGTGTGTCTGTGTGGAAGTATATTTGTGTGTGCACACATGTATGTGTATGTGTGCACATGTGTGTATATGTGTGCATGTGTGCTGACATGCACATCTGTGTCTGTGTGGAAGTATAGTTGTAGATGCCTGTGTGTGTACACATGTATGCATGTGTGTGCCCATACGTGTATACACACACACATGCACATTGATGTATGTATGTGTGCACGTGTGTACGTAGAGCATCTGTGAGACAAGGGCTGGGCACCGTGGCTCTGGTCCTTCACCTGGCTCCAGGTGGAGCTGGGCAGTGTCCTTGGGAAAAGCTCCTGCCCGCTGAAGCCCCGGGAAGGGAGTCTGGACTGAATTTGTGCTGAGCGGCAGTGGAGGTTCCCAAATCTGCCTCTTTATAAGGATCAGCCGGGGAACCGGTTACAGTTACAGCATCCTTAGCTGCATCTTCGGCTTCTCTTTGGTGGGGCCTAAGATGGTGTAGTTGACGAGCTTCCCGCCAGCGGTGGCGATGTTGGGTGCACCCGAGGCACCCGCTGCGGAGCCCCCAGGAAGCCAAAGTCCCCACTTGTTGACCATGGTTGTTTCTCTGCCTTCCTCTTATCCTGGGTTTCTTTGATAAACCACACATTTCCAAGTACCTGATAAATTTTCAAGCTGTTTATTGGGCTGTTGTTTAGATAAAACAGGTAGAACATTTTGGCTTTCTTTTATTTGAGGGAGGGGGCCTTGGCTTTAACCCTCCGTGGTCTGTTTCGAAGGCCGCTGCTCATGGAATATTTTCTTTTCCATTTTGGAAATTTATGTTACGCTTCTTCATGGTGATTCTTTGGCTTCGAAAGTGATGAGTTTTGTTTTCTGAACGAACAAGGGGCTCACTGAATCAAGAGGTTTGACAGCAGGATGAGATGTGAGTCCTGGGAAGCCAGCCCGGAGGGCCGGCAGCATCTGTTGCTGCGATGAATCAACTTCTCTCCTTTCCTTCGAGGATGGTTCTAGCTATTTCGGACAATGGAGAAAACAGTCGCTTACATCATTTTTGTGGCAGCCGTCCAGACGAGAAACCTGGTTGAGAAGCCTGTGGAAACTGCCTTCTAAGATGTTGACCCTGGAAAATTGGGGATTTACCCAAATGTCTGCATCACGGACTTCCCCTCCCCTATTCAGAAATCTTAGCATCTCTGGAATCTTTCTGGGTTCGCATTGGTGTTCCCTTCCCCATGGGTGGAATATCAAGTATTCTTTGGTGTGTTTTAAGACCATCCCCTCCGAGCCTCACGGAAGTCTTGTGGTCACTGGTGTACCTTTGAAGGGTAACTAGTTTGGGTCTGGTTAATTTTCCATTCTTTGGCCACACACCTGTTGTCTCTGGACAGAAGGATTTAGGGAGATGTAAGTGCTTTGGCTTGGCTTCTGTTGTCATTTTGGTTTTCTGTCTCAGGTCTTTCCTCACCAGGGTACCACGCCTGGTCCTGTGCTTGGACAACATTATCCTCTTGCCCTCCTGTTTAACTGGTAGGGTAAGACACACTAGTCATTCCACTGTGCAAGACTCATGACACATCTCCCCCTCCCTCAGAGACACTGGAAGCTCAGCCTTCTGCCCCGCAGACTGCTCCGAGCTAGGGGCCTCCTAGCCCATCCACCAGGGAGCTCCTGGTCCCAGGCACTTCTCCCCATCCTCTCCGTCCTTTTCCCCCGGCACTCTGAACCTTGGAGTGCATGGAGGCCACTCTCAGGCCTGGCTTCTGTCTGCCCCTGGGTCTGGCTCAGGCTGTGGGCTCTGGCAGGGATGCTCTCCCTCTCCCATTAGCTGGAGAATGGCCCTGGTCTTTCCCACCCCAGTCCCCATCCCACTCGAGGCAGCAGCCTCCCTGGACTCCCCACCCTCAGCTCCACCACTGTTGCCCCCCACACTGGGTTTTTACTGCTGTTTTCCCAACAAGACTGAATCCTATCATCTTCACAAAACATCCCCAGCTGCTGGCAGAGCTGGGCACAGAGGACGCACACACTGTCTGTGTGTTAAGTGGATGGATGAATGAGCTTCTGGGAAAGCTGAGGATGGGTCTTCGGAATGTCTCATCTTCGTGTCTCATCTTCTGTCCCTTCCACTCTGCCTCATGTCTTTTACTTCTGTGACATGGGCTGGTTAGTTGATGTAAAAACACCCAGAATGAAGTCTTCTGGACTGTTCATTTGTTTTATTAATGCTCAGAAGCCAGGAGCAGGGAGTAAAGTCTTTTCCAGAATCTGCACTTTGCCTCTCAGGAGGGAGCCACGACACCCCCGTGAGGACAGTGTGGTGGGCACTGGTGGCTGAGTGTCTGTGTGGATGGCCACGGAGTCACCCAGAGTATGCAGGGCTGGATGGGGGTGATGGGGGGGAGTCAGTATGATTCTTTCCAAACTGGATAGACATTTCCTTTATCCTCCGGGTACTCAGCTAGATGACATTTCCTGGACCCCCTTGCAGTTAGGGGCAGCCAGGCGACTGCTTTCTGGCCATGGATGGTGGGAGTAACACACAAAGTGCACCCCTTTGGTTCTGGCCCCTGAAACCTTCACAGGGTGACTCTGGATGGAGGGAGAGTGGCTCCAAGGACCAAGAGGATGGAAGGAGTCTGGTCTTCTTGGGAGGGAGCCAGCCAGGAGCACCACCTGTCCAGGAACACATGTTTAGGATGGCTACCTGGTGGTGAGACGTAACTTGGAGTTTGTGAAGTCACTAAGGTGTTGGGATTTTTTGTTACAGCAGCTGGTCTGACCTGACAAATACACTTTCCACGTCTGACTTGTGTCTGCACAGTTCCTGTTCTGTAAGCTGCTGCCCAGCGTTGACCTGGCTCTTCCTCATCTTTCAGGAAATAGTTCAGATCCCACCTTTTCTGTGTCACTTTCCCTGATCCTCCAGAACCGTCAGATGCTGGTTGTCTCGGTTCCCCATTCCCTGAATTTACCTCTGTCATTGTGCTCTGCCCCGCGTGTCCTGGAGATCTGCTTCCTTGTTTCTCCTCCAGTGACTGGTGAGCCCTTTGAAGGGTCGGGGGAGTAGAATATGCTTGTGACCTTGGTGGCTGGTTTGGGGCATGACAGAGCTGGGGTTCAATGGGCTCTTGTGAAGCTGAAGGGGAGGAAGGAAGGTTGTGGAGAAGGGTCGGTGGGGGAGGAAGACAGGGAGAGACAGAGAGAGAGAGAGCGGGGGGTGGGGAGACAGAGACGGAGAGAGAAGAGAGAAAACTCTTATCTTTCAGGAAAAGTCCTCAGAGTCTTTGAGCATTTCTTTGAAATTACAGTAACAAAACAAAGACCAGAACACCCCAAATACCCAAATGTATACTTTTGAGACACAACTGAGTTTATATTAAAGATAAGACTTCCCTTCTAACACCATCCATCCATGAAAAGATTAGACCCTTTCCTTCTGGGCCATGTAGATTGATATTTTCCACTTATGGGCTTGCTCTTATTTCTGCCTTCACTCTTGTTCTTGCTAGAGCTCTGTCACCTCTCATCTATCCGTCCATCCATCCATCCATCATCCATCGACCCATCATCCATCTATCCATCATCCATTCATCATCCATCCATCCATCCACCATCCATTCATCCATCCATCAGCCACCCATCATCCATCCATCCATCCTTCTAATTCATTCACCCATCCACCTATCATCCATCCATCATCCATCTACCCAATTATCATCAATTCATCCATTTATCCATTATCCACTCATCATCCATCCATCCATCTATCCATCCAGCCATCATCATTCATCCCTCATCCATCTATCCATTATCCAGTCATCATCCATCCACCATCCATCATTTACTCATCTATCATCCATCCATCATCCACCTATCATTCCATCCACCATCCATCCATCTATCATCCATCCACCATCCACCCATCACCCATCTGTCCATCTAGCCATCATCCATCTAGCCAACGGAAAGGTATCATGTGTAAAGTGCTGTTCAAAACAGATAAAAATAATTGCCTTTAGAAACAACGAAAGTCTATGCCCTCACAGAGCATACATTTATTTATCCATTCTTTCCCCCCATTCTATCTATCTAATTCATTTATCCATCCATCCATCCACCTATCCATCCATTCGTCTACCATCTATTTATCTCTCTATACATCTATCATCTATTTATCTATTCATCTATCTATTCATCCATCCACCTGTTTATGCACCTAGCTATGCCTTTGTCTATCTATCTATCCATTCATCTATCCATCTATTCAACTATCTGTCATCTGTCCGTCCATCATCCACTTTCTTCCTTTCTCCCTCTCTCTCTCTCTCTCTTTTTCTCTCTTTCCATTCTTTATCACATAGCTGTGCTTGAAGTCAAAGCACATGACCATGTGACTGTTTTGGCCAATGAAATATGAGCAGAAGTAATGTGTGCCGTCACTGGGTAAATGTTTAAGAGCCACTTCTTGTTATGCCACATTTCTTTTCCTCCTCCATATTCTGCAGCAACATTCTAGATGTTTCCTGCTTCATCAGCTTGGGTCCAAGAGTGAAGAACAACATGATGCCCTGAGCACTTTCTGAAGCCTAGCACCCACTGCTCCTGGCATGTGGTGTGAGGAAGGGTCAGAGCTTTGCTTAGCCCTGGGAGAATTTCTGTTGGTATGTTCTATAGCATAACTCGGCTTAGTGTAGCTGATAGATACAAAGTGACAGGTTGTTTTTCAGATAGTTATGTCCGTTTACATCCCCTGTCCTCAGTGTCTGGGAGTGTCTGTCTTCCTCTAACCTTACCTGCCTGGAATTATATTTTTTAATTTATGAATTTAAAAAAAGTCAGTTTGAAGGTGAAAGGGAATCTCTTTTTAATTTCCATTTCTTTGATTAGTGGGGAGGTTGAACGTATGTGTGACGGACATTTGCTCTTCATTTTCATCATTTTGCAGTGTGCCTACTATGTGCTGGAAACACTGAACAGTGAGTAAGACACAGTCTCTTTTCAGTTTAGCCCTACCCAGAAGAAATCAGCGTTCAGCTCAAGTTTCAGGCATGCAAAATACTGGGAAGGAAATTCCCATATGGGATTGAAAGGTGTGCTGGGGTGGAGGTTCACTGCTGGGTGAAAAGCAGATTTACAAATGGCAGACAGGGTTGGCTGGTGAAGGCAGGGGAGGGCAGCAAAGAGAAAAGGGAGCTCAGGATGCCCAGAACCTGGTCGGCAGCTTCCGCCAGGCTGGCAGGCACGTGGCCCAGTGTGATTTATCAATGTGCACATCCTGTCCTGCACCTGAGTTCACTAACGCCTCTACTGCAGGTCCCCCAGGTTGCAGGTAGGTGGTGGGGGCCAGGTGGAGTCCCTGTGTGCCCCACTGCAGCATTGCCTGTGCTGTGAATTGGAGGCTCTGCCTCCTGATGTTTCTACTCGAAGCCCTTGCAGTGGGCAAAGGCCTGTCCCCTACAGCAGCTTCTTACCCTGAGCCGACGCAACTGTGTCTTGCCACCTCTCGTCCTGTCTTTAAAGGTCAGCTGCTTATGTAATGATTTCAACCATTCTGAGTTGCAATGAATTACTTTCCAGCATTAAATGTGCTTTAGAATAAAATCCACTGGAGAGCCATGGGAAGTGGGATTTGGCTCCAGGGAGATGGTTTCCCCTGCCATGCTGAGCCTGAGTAAGGGCTGGGGGCTCCCTGGGAACGCTGCAGAGCAGCAGTGGTTCCCAAGAGGCTGCTAGGATTCCAAACGTTCCTCCACCTTTATGCCGCCAGAAATGATTCAGGTAAATTGCTCTGGTCTGTGGGAGGAAGCAGCTCTGGCAGAGCCTTTAGTGCCAGGTTCGCAGAGACAGGGGAGGCTGTGCTGTGCCCCTTAAGGTTCAGGGTCCCCTAAGCTGCAGGAGACAGAGGGCCATGGACTCACTAGAGTGGGGGGTGAGTGCCTGGGGATGGGGCGGTCAGCTGTGGCAGGGCCTTGCCTGTCAGGGCTGTGGCTACCCTACCAGAGGTGCCCATGGCTCCTGCCAGCTGGGTGTCTGTGGAAATCTCCCCCAAGGCAGTTCACTGAGAGAGGGGAGGGAAGGTGTGGGTGACTGAAGGATACCTGGCTTCCTTCAATGGCTCCTCGGTTGCAGGTAGCACCTGGCCTGTCCTGTACCCTGATGTCCTTGGGGGTCCCTTGTGTGAGCTGACCCTGCTGGAGTGTTTCCTAAAGGCCCAGAACAGACCTGAGGGCTAGGGGTCCTCATTCAGCCCAGGGAGTTTTGGGGTCAGCATCTTACCCGCTATGGCCTGTCTGGCATTCTCCAGTTTGCAGAGGGCTGAATCCTGGGCAGTTCACATCCAAAGGTGGAGTGATATCTCAGGAGTCCTGTATGCACTGAGCCTGGCCCAGTGCCTCTCACAGCTGGTTACAGGATTCCATGCTGACGCCATTATGATGTTTTGCTGACATAGCAGTGCAGGCGCAGGAGCTGGTGTGAAGCTCCTTGGATCGGAGCTGGTGTGAAGGTCGTTGGATCTGGAGCTGGTGTGACGGTCGTTGGATCTGGAGCTGGTGTGACGGTCGTTGGATCTGGAGCTGGTGTGAGAGTCCTTGGATCTGGAGCTGGTGTGAGGGTCCTTGGATCGGGAGCTGGTGTGAAGGTCGTTGGATCGGGAGCTGGTGTGAAGGTCGTTGGACCGGGAGCTGGTATGAAGGTCGTTGGACTGGGAGCTGGTGTGAAGGTCGTTGGACCGGGAGCTGGTGTGAAGGTCGTTGGATCTGGAGCTGGTGTGAAGGTCGT
>NW_022438002.1:0-20323 GCF_009761245.1 Sapajus apella | reverse complement strand
CAAAACCCTGTCTCTACTAAAAATATAAAAATTAGCTGGGTGTGGTGGTGTGCATCTGTAATCCCAGCTACTTGGAAGGCCAAGGCAGGAGAATTGCTTGAACCTGCGAGGCAGACATTGCAATGAGCCAAAATCACATCACTGCACTCCAGCCTGGCAGACAGAGTAAGACTCTGTCTCAAAAAAAAGAGAGAGAAAAATTATAAGTCTATAAGTTTAAGTACAACCCATGAAAACACTGAAAAAGTCATAAGAACATCAATATGAAAACACCTTTAAAGATAGATCTTTGCTTGATATGTAATTTTAACATTCTCTTGGGTGAATGACAAGCGGAATAAACTTCTCTTCTCCAATGAAGGTCTTGACTACTTCTCCTTCCCCATAGTAATCCAAGTGGTGATGGTGCAGCCATTTCATTTCATTGTCATTTCCTTGTCCCTTAAAATACAGAAATGATACTGGTTCTTCTTCTTACATCTCTAGAAATCTATATTAGTCCTAAAAAATAAGTATTTTATAATTTTTAAATTAGCTAAATTATAAATTAACTCAATATTTCATATGTGAATTCCATATAGGGACATGGCTAAGGATGTGATGATCAAAGAAAGAGGCCTACAATTCAGTGAACCCTGAATTTTCCCCCTCACATACCCATTTACAGCACACAGACACACACAACTCACACACACACTCTCACATACACACTCACACAAACTTACTCGTATGCACACACTCACACGCACATCCATGCGCACGCACGTACACTGTCTAAGCCCTCTTGATGTCCATTCTCACTGGATAGTCAACATATTCTGATAAGATCAGGGTCAAAATTTTTCTTTTAATAGGGATGAAACTAACACCACCAACAACACTGAAAGGCACTTACATTTATCTTAGGATATGATAGGACAAATAAAAATAGCAACGGCTTTGCAATTGAGCAAGACGTGGAGCTAAATAAGGCAAATCTTGTAGACTCTTGTTCCATAATTTAAGGTTTCATTCGCAACTTCTATATTTATTTTTATTTTTTGATATGGAGTCTTGCTCTGTTGCCCAAGCTGGAGTGCTGTGGTGCAATCTCAGCTCACTACAACCTCTGCCTTCCAGGTTCCAGCAATTCTCTTGTCTCGGCCTCCAGAGCAGCTGGGATTACAGGCTCATACCACCACGCCAGGATAATTTTTGCATTTTTAGTAGAGATAGGTTTTACCATGTTGGCCAGGGTGGTCTCAAACTCTTGACTTCAGGTGATCCGCCCACCTCAGCCTCCCAAAGCGCTGGGATTACAAGCATGAGCCATTGCACCCAACTGCAACTTCCATTTCTATACACAAGTGAAATTGATAAAAAGTTGAACACAGGCAGGTCATGGTGTCTCACACCTGTAATCCCAGCACTTTGGGAGGCCAAGGCAGATGGATTACCTAAATCAGGAGTTCAAGACCAGCCTGGCCAACATGGTGAAACTCTGCCTTTGCTAAAAATGCAAAAAAAAATAGCCGGACGTGGTGGCATGGGCCTGTCATTCCAGCTACTCAGGAGACTGAGGCAGGGGAATTACTTGAAGCAGGGAGTTGGAGGTTGCAGTGAGCTGAGAATGTCCCACTGCACTCCAGCCTGGGAGAACGAGTAAGATGCCATCTCAAAAAAAAAAAAAAAGAAGCTGAACACAGGTCCTCTATAATAAGTCTAACTGCCACTTTTGATTAGCTGGAAACCATTAAATGTCTTTTCCTAATTCCTTTATCATGTAGTGTGCACAAAACCTGGATTACTTCCCAAAGCAAGTCCGTTAATTAGGGGGAATATTTTTACCTTTCCCAAGTTTGTGTGTCACTCTCTAGAGATAAACATGACATGTTGCCCTAATATGGAGTATAAAATTTCATAGAAGAATATTTACTTTATAAATTACTTCTGACTGAAGATTTAAAAAAAGAGAAGCATCCAAAAACTAGGCACAATTTTTTTAAGGCTGTTTACTATAGGACAAAAGTTAACCATACTAGCATTTTCATACCTGACACCATTCTAATGTATAAAATGATAGATTAACACATCAAGCATAAAGTATGTAGACAGGTGTTTTATTAGAAGAGAAAGAGCAACATGAGGATGAGAAGACTAGGAGAAAATATTTTTAAAAAAGAGAAGGGATAGTCAAAAAATATAGTGGCTGTCTGTAAGTGGTGGGATTATGAGTCACTTTTTCTTCTTCCTCATACTTCTACATTCTATGGGACTTAAATTTGGAGTGGGTGCAGAAAGATCTATGGTTGGCTGGGTGTGGTGACTCACGCCTGTAATCCCAGCACTTTAGAAGTCCAAGGCGGGTGAATCATTGAGCCCAGGAGTTCAGGACCAGTCTGGGAAACATAATGAAATCCCATGTCTATAAAAAAAAAAAAAAAAAATTGTTGGACATGGTGATGCACACCTGTAGTTCCAGCTATTTGGGAGGCTCAGGTGGGAGGATCACTTGAGCCTGGGAGACAGGAGTTGCAGTGAGCCAAGATAACATCACTGCACCCCAGCCTGGGCAACAGAGTGAGAACCTATCTTCAAAAAATGCAAGGGAGGAAGGAAGGAAGGAAGGAAGGAAGGAAGGAAGGAAGGAAGGAAGGAAGGAAGGAGGGAGGGAGGGAGGGAGGGAGGGAGCGAGGGAGGGAAGGAAGGGAAGGAAGAAAGAAAAGAAGGAAGGAAGAAAGGAAGGATCAATCTATGGTTTAAAATTTCCAAATCCAAAAGAAGACTCAAATGATCTTGGTTGAGGGTGGTAGTGCCAAACTATTGAGGTAAATAACTGTCATACATCACATATTTGACTATTCTTTTGGTTCTGGCAACTTTCATGGAAGATAATTTAAGCAGTTTTGCCAACATGACAAAATTATAAAATTGTCCCTTGGTCTCCATGAAGAATCAGTTCCAGGACCCCCACGGATACCAAAATCTTTGGATCCTCAAGTTTCCTATATAAAATGAGGTAGTAAACTGGGCATGGTGGGTGAGGCCTATAGTTCCAGCTATTTGGAAGGCTGGGAACCCTGAAGAGAGAGGATTGCGGAGCCCAGGAGTTCAAGTCCAACCTGGGCAATATAGAAAAAAATGACGTAGTATTTTTATATAACCTATGCACATTCCCCTGTATGCTTTACATTATCTCTAGATTATTTATAATGCCTAATACAATGTAAATTAATATTTTCATTGGTTGAACTGGGGATTGAAACCCAGTGATTCTAAGGGCAAACTGTAATTGAATTAAAAGGCTTCCTCCTGTTTAAGACTTCAAAGAAAATAAAAATAATGTGTAAGAGCTGGCATTTTCAACATCCCTTCTATGAGTCTATTATCTTGAAAACCTAGATACAGTTTTAAAATCAAAGTAATAATTGATGTCTTCAGACCAAGGTGTTTTAATTTCTCAGGTTTTACAAAATCTCCAAAATAGTTTACAAATTAGATACTATTAATCTAATTTGTAAAGCACATAGATTGAAGCTTACACATTTGCATAAATTAAATCTACCGGTTATTAATCCAGAGGGGTTCTTTGCCAGTTGCTGGTTGTTTTCTGATTTTCTGAACACAAAGGGAGCAGACAAGGCATTTGAATAGCTCCCTCTGTGTGGCATTTTGTGACCCACCAGACAGGTCTTACCTACCAGTCAGCCCTGGGCTGCATTTTCTGTTTTATGTGAACAGTGACAGTACACTCTTGGAATGTAACTCTTAACTTTGTCTGGAGGCTCTGCAAATTAGATGATTTCATAAAATAAGAAAAATAACTTCCCAGCTGCATTACAATATAAACACCCTTGAACTTAATGTAGTTGAGCCATAAAAATGGTTTGTAGCAGCTGGGCACAGTGGCTTATGCCTCTAATCCCAGCACTTTGGGAGGCCGAGGTGGATGGATCACAAGGTCAGGAGATCAAGACCATCTGGCCATGGTGAAACTCTGTCTCTACTAAAATACAAACAATTAGCCAGGTATGGTGGCATGCATCTGTAGTTCCAGCTACTCAGGAGGCTGAGACAGGGGAATCGTCTGAACCCGGGAGATGAAGGTTGCAGTGAGCCGAGATTGTGCCACTGCCACTGTACTCCAGCCTGGTGACACAGCAAGACTCCATCTCAAAAAAAAAAAAAAAATGGTTTATAGCATGGGTGGTCAAAATATAGAAGCATGTACATGTCAGATTGAAGTTATTCTGAATTTATGTCTCTATTACTAAACACAATTACAGGCATACCCATCTTTAGACTGCATTCTAGCCCGGGCAATAAAGCAACACCCCTGTCCTCTCTCCCTCTTCCTCTTCCTCTTTCTTCCTTTCCTTCATTCTTTTTTTTTTATTCTTTCTTTCTCTCTTTCTCTAAAAAAAAAAAGAAAAAAAAAGAAAAGAAGTAACTTGGTCATGGTCAAACAGCAAGTTCAACTTTGAGCCAGTTTTTGTGCAAACGACCTGATTCGAAGGTTTGCTGTTTCACCTCTCAATGAGACATCTCTGATGCTTTTCTCTCAATTCTATTCTGATGACTCGTCCCTTTTGATGTTTCTAATCATGATTTTCTATCACCTAATTTCTGTTTTTCCCATCAGTTTTGGTGCTGAAAACAAAGGTACCTACTTTGATAATGAACATAGTCAAGACTGTGAACAACCAGGCTTTTTAATGCAGAGACAACACCTACAAGAGCAGCTCTACTTCTCTATTTAAAACTTATTAACTAAAATGCTTCATTCTTCAAAACAATGTAGAGACAGGGTTTCACCAGGATGGTCTAAATCTCCTGACCTCGTGATTCACCTGCCTAGGACTCCCAAAGTGCTGGGATTACAGGCATGAACCACTGTGACTAGCCTACCCTATTTCTTTGTATAGTGAATCCCCACCGACTAGTCCAGTACGCTTCGACTAGTCCAGTATGCTTACATTCAATTAATTCTCTTTTCCCCATTCTGTGTAGTGCTTAACAGTTGGTGTGCTAGGAAGCAGTCGCTTTTAGCCTGAGGCCTTAGTTGGAAAGCTGCAATGTTTCCCTTTTTTTTTTTTTTCCGGGAATACAGAGAGAAAGCTATGGTGGGAATTTCTGTAATCTCAACATAAAGTTATGCTATCTTGTCATCTATTCAGTGTTAAAAAAAAAATGGTTTATAGCATGGGTGGTCAAAATATAGAAGCATGTCCGTGTCAGATTGAAGTTTTTCTGGAAAACATTTTCTAGTTTGGTAAAGACTTCCAAACATTAGTTGTTTTTGCAGAAATGTTAAATTATCTTCTGTTTGTTCTTTGTCCTTCAACATTTCTTTGCCTTATCGCTACTAAAAGTTAATTAGTGCCTTCACATGCATCTACAACTTCTTTATATTTTGTTATTTGGAGTTAGGCTTTTTGAACTTACAAAGGTATTTAGGAGCAAAAGGTAAAGTATTATCATTCAATATTACGGCAAAATTAGAAGGTTTCCTGTAGCGATAGCTAAGTCTTCAAAACCCATTTCTTCACACCCAGATGCAATTTGAAACCCTTGAGCTCATGCAGAGACCATCTTTCCATTCATTCAATTATTCATCAAATATTTCTTGACTGCTTGCTATGTATCAGGCACTATTCTAGAGTCTATGGATAGAGTGACGAGCACAAGAGACAACATCTTCACTTTCTCGTTGAGATACAGTCCCACTTTTGTCACCCAGGCTGGAGTGCAACGTGTAATCTTGGCTCACTGCAACCTCCGCCTCCCAGGTTCAAGGGATTCTCCTGCCTCAGCCTCCTGAGCAGCTGGGATTATGGGTGTCCAACACCATGCCCAGCTAATTTTTGGATTTTTAGTACAGACAGGGTTTCACCATATTGGTCAGGCTAGTCTCAAACTCCTGACCTCAGGTGATCCACTTGCCTCAGCCTCCCAAAGTGCTGGGATTACAGGCGTGAGACACCGCACCCAGTTTCCACTAAAGTTTAAATCACAAAAACAATACCTGCTGTCTGCAGGGAATACAAAAATCTCAAAGAAGAAATAGCACTTACAGTTCTACTGTATAGAGATAAGCACTGCTACCACAATAAAATGGTACATCTCCTTCCAATTTTTAAGAATATATAGGTGGGCCGGGTGTGGTAGCTCACTCCTGTAATCCCTGCACTTTGGAAGGGAGGTGGGTGAATCACCTGAGGTCGGGAGTTTGAGATCAGCCTGATCAACATGGAGAAACCCCCATCTCTACTAAAAATACAAAATTAGCTGGGTGTGGTGGCACATGCCTGTAATCCCAGCTACTTAGGAGGCTGAGGAAGGAGAATCTCTTGAACCCGGGAGGGGGAGGTTATGGTGAGCCGAGATCATGCCATTGCACTCCAGCCTGGGCAACAAGAACAAAACTCCATCTCAAAAAAATAAAAAAAATAAAAAAAGAATATATAGGCCCAGGTGATGTGACTCCGTGTGGAAACAACAACAACAAAAGGAATATATATATATATAAACACAGAGAGAGAGTTTTTGTCTGTTTCTTGTTTTTGTTACCAAATTGAGTTCATGCTGTATGTGCCATTTTTTCACTTTGCTTAGGCAATATTTAAGCCATTTTTTTCTTTATCCTTCCACCTCCTGAGGAATTCCCCATTTTATCTGAGCCCATGACAGATTTATTTTGAAACTTTGATATAGCTAATGTTTATTATTTGTGCATGTCTAGCATAGTAGAAGTGTGCTGAGAATAATGTCCGTGTGGTAAGTCACGACATCGTTGGGATCTGCAGGCTAGTAGAGTGGGTAGCAACGAGGAATCCAGGTTCTAATTCTGACTCTGACTCTCATCCCTATGAGCACAGCCAAGTTATTAACCATTCTGTGGCTCAGTTGCACTGCTCCTCCAGTAAAATGGAGCAACAATAGTTTCTGCCTCTGAATGTGGTGGATATTGTAGAAGAATGTGTGCCCTCATGGTGCTCTCACATACCATGGACATGGTAAATGGTTGCTCTGTTTTAAATGAAAATGTTTGTTGCTGATGAAATGTATTTTCCCTCCAAATAATATCTGGGACATTAATTAAACTGCCCAAAAAGCTGTGGCATCTTTGGTAAATGATTGTCTTAGAATTGTATAGTTAGGATAGCACATTTGCTTGTTAAGCCCTCGGTGGCTGTCAGTCCATGATGTCATGTTCGCATTCTTATTTTTCAATCAATATATCCTATGAAATATCCCACTTGAAGAGCAGCATTTACTAATAGTATACTGATGTTGAAAATATTAGGTCTTACTCTGCATTCAAGAGGGACTACTTGGTATTTGATCAATTCTCACTCCCAGACGGGGTATGGAAGGACCATTGGTATGAAGATAAAGAAGTTACCACCTTTCATTCATCAACAGTTGTGGGCATCTGAGAGCAGGAAGAATCTTGCTAACATTAACCTACATGAGAACTTGGGAAATAGTCATCTGGGCTGCACCTAGCAATCGTCTGAGCTTCACTCCTAACCTGAGACAATGCCCTGTTCTTGGCACATTGCTAATTATATTAGCACAAGTTCACTGAAATATATTTAGTGAAGGAATGCAGAATAGTGATTTTTGCAAAATATGTTAGTAGTGGAAGTATTCAGGAAACAGGTATTCATAAACTACTTAGTGCTTTTTTCCCTTCCTACTTGATGGTGCAGGGGTTTTTGCGCAAGCTGTTATCCTTGAGCTACTCTTTAAAACAAATACTTAAACTAGGCTGGGAGAGGTGGCTTATGCCTGGAATCCCAACACTTTGGGAGGTGGAAACAGGTGGATCACATGAGGTCAGAAGATCAAGATGAGCCTGGCGAACACGGTGAAACCATGTCTCTACTAAAAACACACAAAAAATTAGCCAGGCGTGGTATCGGGCTCTGGTCATCACAGCTACTTGGGAGGCTGAGGCAGGAGAATTGCTGGAACCCTGAAGATAGAGCTTGCAGTGGGCTGAGACTGTGCCACTGCACTGCAGCCTGGGAACAGAGTAAGACACTGTCTCAAAAAAAAAAAAATAGATAAACTAAATTTATTAATAGAAGTCTTTACAGAAATTTTAAAATCATCAGTATGAAAGTATTATCTCTGTTCATTGGCTAAATATTGACTAAATCGGAACCTGAAATTCTGATAGACTGATAGAAATTACATTTGCTTTTAAATAATGTTAATTTAAATGTAATGAGAGTTATAATTGTAATAAAACATTGAGTATTCATGATTCATTTAAGATCATGTTTTAGCTTTGTAAAAATCATAAATAAAAAAAGTATTTAGGCCGGGTGTGGTGGCTCACGCCTGTAATCCCAGCACTTTGGGAGGCCAAGTCAGGCAGATCACAAGGTCAGGAGATCGAGACCATCCTGGCCAAAATGGTGAAATACCATCTCCAGCTGGGACTTTAAGCACAAGGCACGACATCTGGCTATTATTTTTAAATTTTTTGCAGAGATAAGGTCTTTCTCCCTCCTTCTCTTTCTTTGTTTTTAATCTTATTTTAATCTAAATAGAGATGAAGTCTCAACATATTGCCTAGGCTGGTCTCGACCTCTTGGACTCAAGTGATTCTCCCATCTCCACCTCCCAAAATGTGAGATTACAGGCATGAGTGACTGTACCTGGTCAAAATTCTGTGGAGGCCAAAGAGGTGTTAAATGGAACATCAAGAACTATGTCTGGGCTGGGGATGGTGGCTCATGCCTGCAATTGCAGCACTTTGGAAGGCCGAGGCGGGTGAATCACTTGAGGTCAGTTGTTCAAGGCCAGCCTGGCCAACGTGGTGAAACCATCTCTACTAAAAATACAAGAATTAGTGAGGCATGGTGGCGGGCACCTGTCAACACAGCTATTTGAGAGACTGAGGCAGGACAATTGCTTGAATTCTGGAGATGGAGGTTGCAGCGAGCCAAGTTCATGCCACTGCACTTCAACCTGGGCAACAGTCTGTCTCCATCTCAAAAAAAAAAAAAAAAAAAAAAACCAACAATGTCTGACCTATGCCAAAAAAGATATTAAATTAGAAATACACTATGTGTGCCATACATTTAAAATTTTTAAGGTAATAAAAGGTGAACACCTAGAATAAAAATGCCACCGTAGTGAATAACTTGGAAACAAATCAGCTCTTTCACTTTCATCAGAAGGGTAAGTCATGCATGGCTGGTCCTTAGCAAGCACTTTATTCTTCTGGTATCACTTGCTCACAATTTAGGAAGAGATGGTTTTTTTTCCGTAACAATGATAGACATAAAATCTTAAATTCACGTAGACGTGTAAATTTAGATACAGAAAAACATTGATCAAATGATGATGTAATTAAAATGGATTTATAAGTTTGGCATCTCGGCTCAAGAGCCAGGATGGGCTCAAGGCACCCAAATCACAGGGTCTGTTTACTAGAACTAGTATGAGGGTAAATACATTTCACAGGAAGCAGTCAAGTGCTGAAAAGAAGCTTATGACTGTGGAAAGGATTTTGTGCTTGAATTTTAAATATGTGTAATAGAACTACTTCTGTTAAATGCGGACTCTACTTACTAGACTTGCCTCTATAAAAATAGATTGTCCTATTCCTGTAATCAAATGCATCCATTATGCTGTATAACTTCCTGTAAGAATATATACAAACTAAGCACCTCTAGGTTATAGACAATTTGTGGGGATCATGTTACGATGTTGCAGGTTTCAACTATAAAATTCCAGTGCTTGTTTAACTCTTAAAAGTGCTCCTCAGAGAGTATAAGTATGTGGTTCCCTCTGATCTTATTCTAGAGTACACATTCTTTTTCTCAGTTTGGGCACCTCCTCTCTGATTACAATTATGTTGTTATAGAGTTTCATTGCTAATTTAACCTTCAACCTGTAGATAGCATTGAAAACTCATCAAAAATAAAGGAATATTGTCTCCAAAAGGGTAGAGAATACAGCCATCTCCTTAGTAGCTTTGAGTTGAAGTTTTTCTTCCATTCTATTTTCTAATATAAATTATGCTACATCAGATGAAAAAAATAAATAAGACTAAAAAATAATCAGAAAGAGAGCAGGGATTCAATAGTAAACGTCAAGTGAAGAGGTTGACGTCCTTTGTCAATTTAAGGTGAGATTTAAAGAAAAATAACTCTCTGTTGTCCTTTGCTATAATCATGAGGAAACACTGATATATGTTAACCACCTTCTTTGACTCTTATGCTGAGGTGTGATGAAATGGCTAGCAAGTATTTTCAAAATTTCAATTGTTCCCATGAGATTGTCATTCTAGCATTACAACTTCCTGAAATGCATTTTAATTGGTATTACTTTAAGGCTCCATTTTACCAGAAACAATTTTGTTGTGTGGGAATTAAATTTGCAAAACAGATCTTCCTAAAAGTAAACAAATAAAAGAAGTCATTGAAATTCCGTCACACCCAAGCTCCCTCTTTATAGCTTTTCCCTTTGTCTTGCTCCCTCCGCTTTTCATTTTCTTTCTACATCTTCCCATTTTTCCTTTTTTACTTCCCACTCTATTCTTTTTCTTTTCAAATGAGTTGATTACCATAGACATTTTTCTTCACACACACACACACACACACACACACACACACACACACACACTCCATGCACCACTCACCCCACTGCATCTGCTACTGATTGGCTTCTTCCAAAAGGACAAAGGGTCAGTTAGAGGATGAGAAGTAACTGTCATTAGAATGCTGAAGAAAAGTAATTGGATCCATATGTGCCAGTTTACACACTTTTAAAAAGGAAGTAACTTCAAAGTATAGCTCTGACTTTAGTAAGGAAGGGTGTAGAAGTGAAAGCACACACCTACAATTATTTATCTAATTTACTTCTTGGCAAGTTAGTACACCACTTTTTCCACTTTTTTTTTTTTTTTTTTTTTTTTAGTTTTTGCCTGGTAACTAGTTGGTATAGAAGTATACCAATCTTTAATGGAGATTTTGTATCCATAGATTTTTGTGCTTTTGTTATAGAGTAATTGCATGTTTCGAAGCTATTTATAAGAAAATAGTATTCTAACCTAGATAATTTTTGTTTAGTATATACATACATATTTTATAACTCTATAACCACCATTTTTCTGCAAAAAAGGATTTGACTAGAAGTTCAACTGAGTCAGAAATCCAATGTGATGTATATGTTTAAAGACAAAACTATGAACACCTAAAATTTAAATGTAGCTTCAATAAAAATATAAAATAATTTTCACTATAAATATTAAAGGAATCAACACAAGGTTTAAAGTATAATAAGGATTGTTTTATATCTGCAGTGGTGAAGGGGTAGCAAGCAACTAACAGCAAGAACTCTAGGGTCTCACTGGTTTCAAATCCCAGCTCTGTTGTTTCGTAAATAGGGAAACTTGGAAAGATCTCTCTTCTTTCTATACTCCCGTTTCCTAATTTGTAAAGCAGACACAAGACAATGTTATGAGGATTAAATGAGTTAATTCAAATAAAGTTCCCACAACACTTTCTGGTACATAATAGGTGATATAGAGACGATCTTTCATATTAAGGCTGCTTGTAACAAAATCCATTACTGGGGCACATTTTGTTCTATCACTAACTTGCTTTGGACTTCAACAAGTCACTTAATGCTAATTTTCTCATTTGTAAAAAGGAAGCAGATTGAACTTCGTCTTTTGTTTTTTTGAAACAGTCTTGCTCTGTTTCCCAGGCTGGAGTACAGTGGTGTGATCTATGCTCACTGGGGTCAAGCTATTCTCCTGCCTCAGCCTCCCAAGTAACTGGGATTACAGGCATCTGCCACCATGCCCAACTAACTTTTTTGTATTTTCAGTAGAGACAGGGTTTCACCATGTTAGCCAGGCTGGTTTCTAACTCCTGACCTCAAGTGCTTCACCTGACTCGGTCTCCCAAAGTGCTAGGATTACAAGCATGAGCCATCAGGCCCTGGACTTTAGTTTTAGCATTCCTCCTAGAGAGAGAGAGAGAGAGAAAATACATGTGTAATATATACTACACACACATATATACATATATAATATATACATATATAAAATATACATATGTATAATACATATTTTCTATGACCTTACTGGACTTCGAAAGTACATAAAATAGTTTAAATATTGTTGTGGGCCAGGCACAGTGGCTCATGCCTGTAATCTCAGGACTTTGGGAGGCTGAGACTGGTGTATCACGAGGTCAGGAGTTCAAGACCAGGCTGGCCAAGATAGTGAAACCCCATCTCTACTAAAAATACAAAAAAAAATAGCCAGGCTTGGTAGCGAGTGCCAGCAATCCCAGTTACTTGGGAGGCTGAGGCAGAGAATTGCTTGCACCCGGGAGGCAGAGGTTGCAGTGAGCCGAAATTGCCCCATTGCACTCTAGCTTGGGCGACAGAGAGAGGCTCCATCCCCCCCCCCCCCAAAAAAAAAAAAATTGTTGTCTGTGGTATGGGCTCAACAAATCTAAAATCCTCATAGTCATTGAGTAACTGACCACAAACATTTCTTGTTCAGGTGGCAAGTTTGGGGAATGCAGAGGTAATAGTATAATGAATAATAACGAAGTACATCTTCTAGCCAGGTCAGGAGGAACAACAGAGAACTGTAACCGATGTTCTTATAAAATGGCCTGTGTGGGTACTCACTGTAAAAAAAAGAGAGAGTTGTGGCTGGGCGTGGTGGCTCACACCTGTAAATCCCAGCACTTTGGGAGTCAGAGGCAGGCGGATCACAAGGTCAGGAGTTCAAGACCAGCCTGACCAACATGCTGAAACTCTGGCTCTACTAAAAGTAGAAAAAGATTAGCCGGGTATGGTGGCACATGCTTGTAATCTCACCTGCTCAGGCTGAGGCAGAAGAATCTCTTGGACCTGGTAGGCGGAGGTTGCAGTGAGCTGAGATCGTGCCATTGCACTCCAGCCTGGGTGACAGAGCAAGACTCCAACTCAAAAAACAAAGGAGACAGTTGGCAATCGTTCTTGACTAATTATCGGGATGAAAGTCAAGCAAAGCATGGCAGTGCTTGACAACCAGGCTGAGTATACTGGGATAACATTAATTAGACTAGAGTCTCTGGAAAAGAAATTATATTTTTGCAGAATGTCACTAGAGAGTGAAATTGGGATCCAAAAAGAAAGAACGAAGTCTCGAATATTGATCAACAAGGTTTTCTGTACTTTGTTAACCATACATTAATTGGTATGCTATTACCCTCATGTGTTTGGGACATAATATTTTGGTATTATATTTTTCTTTCTCATAAAGTACAATAAAATACCTGCATATACTATTTACTCATCTCATTTTGATTAAATGCATTTATGAGCCCTCTTAAATAGTCAGCCAAAGAAACTCTAAGTAGACCCCAAAGTCAGAGTTTCATAGAACTTTAGAATCTGTAAAGTTGGCTGGGCATGGTAGCTCATGCTTGTAATCCCAACACTTTGGGAGGCTAAGGTGGGCAGATAACTTGAGGTCAAAAGTTTGAGACCAGCCTGGCCAACGTGGTGAAAACCAGTCTCTACTAAAAATAAAAAATTAGGCATGGTGGTTGGCGCCTGTAATCCCAGCTACTCAGGAGAATAAGGCAGGAGAATCATTTGAACCTGGGAGGCAGAGGATGCAGTGAGCGGAGACCGCATCACTGCACTCCAGCCTGGGCAACAGAGTAAGGGTCCATCTCAAAAAAAAAAAAAAGAAAGAAAAAAAAATCTGTGAAGTTAAAGTCTAAATACCTCACTTTTTAAATGAAGAATCTGATGAAATAATTTGACCAAAGCCAAATGATTTAGTGACAGAAGCCAGGACTAAACACTCAAGTTGCCTGTCGGGGACCTATAAGTTCGTGCTATTTCCATTACACTAAACTACCTTCACTTTTGTTCATGAACAAAACCACCAAATACGAAATTTCTGATTTTTTGTTTAATTCGAAACACTAGGCTATTCAAGAAGTGTAGTTCAAAAAGATTCAAATTTTCATGTATTTCTAAGTCTTAAATATGCACTTAAAGAATTCCAGCCCAGAGTTTACTAGCAGTTTTATACTTTATAGAATTTATCCAATAAGCAATAATTGATGCTTAGGAGTCATTTGGGTTTATTATGAAAATTCCTGAGGCTGTTTTTGATGAAATAAGCATGTAAACAAGGTTAAAAGTAGGGATGCAGAGGATAAATCCAAATGTGTCTCACATTTTTAATTTAAGAAAAGTATTACTAAATAGGGTCTCTTTTATTCAATTGAATTATTTATACCTAGTTTTTTCTTCATTAGAAAACCATCTAAAGTTCACCATTATCCCTTTTAATTTATCACAATAACTGCAGATCTTCTTCATACCATTTGGTCAATCACTTTTTCAAGTAGCCTGGGTCATAATCACCACTATGTAGGGGGATGTCTGACTGTTCCACATCTACCTCTGTTATTTTTGTGCACAATATAGAGAATCTATTACTCCTATTCCTGTGTTTTTTTTTTCAGGTTTGCCAGACATATGAGGGTTAGGAAGGTATTCATACTCTCAAAAGTGTATGCCTTTTTTGGACTTATGGGTTCTTGCAAAAATATATGTTTTGGCTCAGATATTAGGCTGATGCAGCATTTATGATCAGTAATGTTTTTTCAACCAGCACATGTGCCCAAGAAGATCCTGGGAAAATTTTTGAATGAGCATTGAACTGAATAAATGTTTTACCATACTCAGTATTCGAATTTTATACATTTGATATCTCCAATACATATAATTCATCATTTCCTCTAAGCAAGGAGAATGCTGATTTTATTCACACAAGTTTTCAAAACTAACAATTTTTTGATTTACTATGATTCTACTTTCTATAACTTTGACTGTTAGCTTTCCACTTGGTGCTAGTTGGGACCCAAGAATGGCAGTAGATTAGGTAGGCCTAGGAGAACTAAGTAAGAATTAATTAGATAATAAGTTAATTAAGTAAATTATTAGTTAATTAATTGGAGAATTAAGGTAGGCCTAAAAGAATTAATGTAGGGGAGGCCCAGCTTGATGGCTTACGCCTGTAACCCCAGCACTTTGGGAGGCCAAAGTGGGTGGATGGCCTGGAGGTCAGTAGTTCGAGACCAGGTTGACCACCATGGGGAAACTCCGTCTCTACTAAAAATACAAAAAATTAGCTGGGTGTGGTGGTGTAATCCCAGCTGCTTGGGAGGTGGAGGCAGAAGAATTGCCTGATCCCGAGAGGCAGAGGTTGCAGTGAGCCGAAATCCTGACATTGCACTCCAGCCTGGGCAACAGAGCGAGACTCTGTCTCAAAAAGAAAAAAAAAGAACTAATGTTGGGAATGAAAAGTAAAAAGCATTATGTGGTCTATACCAGGAAGCGATCAAAATGGAACAAAGGATCAAAAGAAAAATTCATACCAAACCCAGGTCAATCCAGCAAGAGTCAGAAAGCAGAGAAATGGAAGAAACTGGGAAGCCCAAAAGAAAGAAGGCCACAGGCAGATACCTGAAGTTAAAACAAGGTATTGGGAAGGGGTCAGGAACGACATCCAAACAATCAGGAATCAAATAGGAAGCACACTTGAGAAGATACACACTACATTGAGCCACATTCTGTCTCCACCAGGATTAGTTTTAAATGCTTCCATCTGTGGGCAGGAGCTAATCTGACCACAAATAGAGACAGGTATGCTAACCAGGAATCATGAGCGGATCCTGATAAGATTAAGATCTCTACTACACTGGTGTAGTTAGCATGGAATTTTATGATTTATCAAGTAGAATATTGAAAATAAACAGTGAAAAAAGCAGTTAAAACTTCCTACCCTCATGAAGTGTACATTCTGTAGTGTTAGATAAATCCCAGGTTAGAGAGTTGTAAAGAACACAGCTTTTCAGACTTGAAAGGTAATCTAGTTTCTACCCTTAACTTAGGTCAAGTTCCATAAACTCCTGTCTTAGTACTTACAGTAATTAATTCCTGAATTCATCTCTTTCTTTTTTCTTTTTCACTTTTTCCAGGTAAATATTTTTCACATATTCCTTTTCTTTATTACAATTTTCATTTCTGGAGTTATGCTGGTTTTAAGTTCTCACCCATGCAGTCTTTTTAATATCTCATGATTTTCATACTCAACTGAATATGATTCAGTATTTCTAGATTCTGGAGAAGACAACAAAATGGGAAGAACATGTCTCTTCATTCAAGGAGTTTTTATTTCTGCAGGATTCCATAGAAACTGTCAGACCAGAATGAATGCATTATGGCCCACAAGGGAGGCATTAAGCCCTATGGTGATGAAAAGGCTACGATAACAGGGAAATTTCCAGATCCCTGAAACATAACTAAAATCACTTCAGTTGGTAGGAACCACGAGATGCTTATAGAGAAAATTCAATTAATTTATAAGAAAATGTAATTAATTAAATTTAATGAATAAGCATTATATTCAAGAGTAGTGACACGTCTGCTTCCTGATGTTTAGCCCTAGTATGCACAACAAAGCCTGGGACACAGAAGTAGTTTAAGTACTCAACAAATATTTGAACTGATCTTGAATGATTGATTAAACCCTGAAGAACTAGTGAGACTTCAACTAAGGAAAACTGAGACAAACGCAGCAGATGTTTTTCTAAAGAAAGGAAACACAAGGCTGGCGCGGTGGCTCACATCTGTAATCCCAGCACTTTGGGAGGCTGAGGCGGGCGGATCACCTGAGGTCAGGAGTGTGAGATCATCCTGGTCAACATGGTGAAAGCCTGTCTTTACTAAAAATATAAAAATTAGCTTGGTGTGGTGGCACATGCCTCTAATCCCAGCTACTTGGGAGGCTGAGACAGCAGAATTGCTTGAACCCAGGGGGCGGAGGTTGCAGTGAGCCAAGACTGTGCCGCTGCACTCCTGCCTGGGTGACAGAGCAAGACTCCATCTCAAAAAAAAAGGAAACACGAAAAGAAACACAAAGCATGACAAAAAGAAGAAAAGAGAAAAATGTGAGCAGAGAGTAGCCTAATTTGGATGCTATGAAGTGTCCACAGAAAAAGCCATATTTGAAAGTTTAGGCCAGGGGCGGTGGTTTATGCCTGTAATCTTAGCACTTTGAGAAGGCCAAGGCAGGTGGATCGCCTAAGGTCAGGGGGTGGAGACCAGCCTAGCCAACATGACGAAACCTCATCTCTACTAAAAATACTAAAATTAGCCAGGTGCCTATAGTGTCAGCTACTCAGCTGGCTGAGGCAGGAGAATCACTTGAACCTGGAGCGGGATGTGGAGGTGCAGTGAGCCACTTCGCTCCAGCCTGGGCGAAAGAGTGAAGCTCTGAGACATACTAATTTTAGCACAGTGGGGAAAGCTGGAGTCCAATATCAAGGAGAAGCTGGTGGCGGAGTAGGACAATCAGGGTGGACTCCATTTCAGACATCTAGCTGAATCATAATGGGCAAAGGGAGAGAAAATTTGGGTTGGAAAGAGTATTTTTACAGGGAGAGACGGACGCAGTAAACAAGGAAAGACTGAAGATGAAAGCGGCAAAGATGACATCAATTGGAAAGAATCTCCTAGGAAAAGTTAGGGCACAAGATCCAAATCAAAGTGATAAGAGGCCCAGGCCTGAGAGATACAGGCCTCATATCCACTTTGCTATGAGCTATTTTATTTGGGGCAAATCACTTAATCCTCTGAGTTTATTGCCTTATCTGTAAAACGGAGATAGAACTTACACCATAAGATTATGATGTGTAAACAAAATAACATTGGTTAAGTACCTGGTATATATAGCATACCACTATAAAAATAAGTATATTTTTATTGGATTGCATAGAGAATATTTATATCCTTAAAGAATATATGTAGGTACAGAAATGTATTGATTTCCTAGGGCTGCTGGAACAAAGTGCCACAAACTGGGTGACTTAAAACAACATAAGTTTGTTCTTCCAAATTCAGAAGGCCAGAAGTCCAAAATCAAGGTGTCAGTAGAGGAAATTCTTTCTTGGAGACTCAAAGGGTGATTTTGTTCCGTGCCTCTTCCCTAACTTCTGGTGGTTGCTGGTGATCCTTGGCATTGGTTCCTTGGCCCAAGGCAGCATAACTCTCATCCTTGCCTCTGTCATCACAGGGCTCCTCCCCACCTATCCGTCTGTGTGTCTCTGTCTCTTCTTCCTCTTCTTCTTCTTTTTTTTTTTTAGACAGAGTCTCACACTGTCACCAGGCGCCAGGCTGGAGTGCAGTGGCACAGTCTCGGCTCACTGCAACCTCCACCTCGCGGGTTCAAGCAATTCTTCTCCCTCAGCCTCCCTAGTACCTGGGATTACAGGCAAGCGCCACCAAAGCCCAGCTAGTTTTTGTATTTTTAGTAGAGACAGGATTTCACCATGTTGGCCAGGATGGTCTTGATCTCTTGACCTCGTGATCCACCCGCCCTGGCCTCCCAAAGTGCTGGGATTACAGGCTTGAGCCACCGCGCCCGGCCTTTTTTTTTTTTTTTTTTGAGACAGAGTTTCGCGCTTGTTGCCCAGGCTGGAGTGCAATGGCGCATCTCCACTCACCACAACCTCCACCACCCACCCACCCCGCCACGTTCAAGCGATTCTCCTGCCTCAGCCTCCTGAGTAGCTGGGATGACAGGCATGCGCCGTGATGCTTGGCTAATTTTTGTATTTTAGTAGATAAGCGGTTTCTCCGTGGTGGTCAGACTGGTCTCGAACTCCTGACCTCGGGTGATCCTCCCGCCTTGGCCTCCCAAAATTCTGAGATTACAGGTGTGAGCCACCACGCCCAGCCCTCTTCTTTTTCCTATAAGGACAGCAGCTACCATATCGGATTTAGGATCCACCCTACTCCAGTATGATCTCAATCTTAACTGATTACATCTGCAGTGACCCTATTTCTTTTTTCTTTTTTTCTTTTTTTTTTGGAGATGGACTTTCACTCTTGTTGTCCAGGCTGGAGTGCAATTACAAAATCTCGGTTTACTGCAACCTCTGCCTCCTGGATTCAAGGGAATCTCCTGTCTCAGCCTCCCGAGTGGCTGGGATTACCGGTATGCCCGGCTAATTCTGTATTTTCAGCAGAGACAGGGTTTCTCCCTGTTGGTCAGGCTGGTCTTGAATTCCCGACCTCAGGTGATCCACCCACCTCAGCCTCCCAAAGTGCTGTAATTACAGGTGTGAGCCACTGTGCCCCATGCAATGACCCTATTTTAAAATAAGACCACATTGTGAGTTCCAGATGGACATAAATTTTAGGGGGCACAGTATTCAACTTCATACAAGAAATGTATTTCTAATGGCCGGGCGCGGTGGCTCATGCCTGTAATCCCAGCACTCGGGGGCTGAAGTGGGCGGACACCTGAGGTCAGGAGTATGAGACCAGCCTGGCCAACATCGTGAAAACCCATCTCTACTAAAAAAAAAAACTACAAAAATTAGCCGGACGTGGTGTTGGGTGCCTGTAATTTCAGCTACTCGGGGAGGCTGAGGCAGGAGAATCACTTAAACCCCAGAGGCAGAGGTTGCAGTGAGCAGAGATTGCACCGGTGCACTCCAACCTGGAGGACAGAGCCACAGTGAGACTCCATCTCCAAACGAAACAAAACAAAAAAGAAATATATTGCTAATTTATCTTTTGTTTTACAATAGCTTCGATAGGCTTTTTTGTTGTTGTGTTGTTCTGAACTAGGATTTGGGCCTCAAAAGGGAGGATAGCAAAATGGTTGAAAGCTGAGATTATGGAATTTGGATGTGATCTATTCTTCCAGCCCTTGGAGGCTACACCTCTTTAGCTGTCAGTTTTCTCATCTGGTAAGCAGGGAGGCATACTGCAGAGCGTTTTTGGGAGGATTATGCGAAGCAATGAATGCAACACACTTAACATAGGATTTGGCCCAGAGGCACAGTGCTTGCCTCTCTCACAAAGGCTGTCACTTGGGTGGAAGTCTAGGTTTGTGTTCATGTAAACAAAGAAGATTCCTTGTTCTCCTGTAGTTGCAGGCTGAAAGTGCTGTTTGCAGAGCCAGTGGCATTGTTCTGACGCTTTCCTACCAAGATTTCTCCACATCTAGTTATTCTGTACTAAGATGAATAATTTATTGCTATTTTTTACTCCCTTCCACAGAAATGCTGCATTACTTGTCATTGTCCCTCCTGTCTAGCATTTCAGTTTGCCCATTAACTGTATAATCACTTTATTACTATACTCCAGAAGACAACTAAACACATTTTTTTAAACAATAATTTTAAAATATGTAAATAAATCATGTCTAAATTTTCATGAGTTTAATACATATGCACTCTTTCAGGTAGAAAACCAAGTATTTTATCACTTTTTTTTTTTT
>NW_022438001.1:0-20323 GCF_009761245.1 Sapajus apella | reverse complement strand
CTCCCCCCATCAGGCCCTGGTGTGTGATGTTCCCCTCCCTGTGTCCATGTGTTCTCATTGTTGAACTCCCACTTATGAATGAGAACATGCAGTATTTGGTTTTCTGTTCTTGTGTCAGTTTGCTGAGAATTATGGTTTCCAGCTTCATTCATGTCCCTGCAAAGATCATGAACTTATCTTTTTTATGGCTTCATAGTATTCCATGGTGTATATGTGACACATTTTCTTTATCCAGTCTATTATTGATAGGCATTTGGGTTGGTTCCAAGTCTTTGCTATTGTGAACAGTGCCACAATAAACATAAATGTGCATGTGCCTTTATAATAGAATGATTTATAATCCTTAGGGTATATACCCAGTAATGGCATTGTTGGGTCAAATGGTATTTCTAGATCCTTGAGGAATCACCACATCATCTTTCACAATGGTTAAACTAATTTACACTCGCACCAACAGTGTAAAAGCATTCCTGATTCCCCACATCCTCTCCAGCATCTCTTGTCTCCAGATTTTTGAATGATCACCATTCTAAATGGTATGAGGTGGTATCTCAATATGGTTTTGATCTGCATTTCTGTAATGACCAGTGATGATGAGCTTTTCTTTCATATGTTTGTTGGCTGCATAAATGTCCTCTTTTGGAAAGTGTTTGTTCATACCCTTTGCCCACCTTTTGATGGGATTGTTATTTTCTTGTAAATTTGTTTAAGTTCTTTGTAGATCCTGAATATTAGCCCTTTGTCAGATGGGTAGGTTGCAAAATTTTTTTCCCATTCTATTGGTTGCTGGTTGACTCTAATGATAGTTATTTTTTAAAATATATTTTATTGCGTTTTAGGTTTTGGGGTACATGTGAAGAACATGCAGGATTGTTGCATAGGTACATACATGGCAATGTGGTTTGTTGCCTTCTTCCCCATCACCTATATCTGGCATCTCTCCCCATGTTATTCCCTCCCAAACCCCCCACCATCCACTGTCCCTCCCCTAGTTCCCCACTACAGACCTCAGTGTGTGATGCTCCCCTCCCTGTGTCCATGTGTTCTCATTGTTCAACACCCGCCTATGAATGAGAACATGCGGTGTTTGATTTTCTGTTCTTGTGTCAGTTTGCTGAGAATGATGGCTTCCAGATTCATCCATGTCCCTACAAAGAGCATGAACTCGTCGTTTTTTATGGAAGCATAGTATTCCATGGTGTATATGTGCCACATTTTCCCTGTCCAGTATCTCATCGATGGGCATTTTGGTGGGTTCCAAGTCTTTGCTATTGTAAACAATGCCACAGTGAACATTTGTGTGCATGTGTCCTTATAATAGAATGATTTATAATCCTTTGGATATATACCCAGTAATGGAATTGCTGGATCAAATGGAATTTGTATTTCTAGGTCCTTAAGGAATCGCCACACTGTCTTCCACAATGGTTGAACTAGTTTACACTCCCACCAACAGTGTAAAAGTGTTCCTATTTCTCCACATTCTCTCCAGCATCTGTTGTCTCCAGATTTTTTAATGATCGCCATTCTAACTGGCGTGAGATGGTATCTCAATGTAGTTTTGATTTGCATTTCTGTAATGACCAGTGATGATGAACATTTTTTCATATGTTTGTTGGCCTCATATGTCTTCTTTTCAAAAGTGTCTGTACATATCCTTCGCCCACTATTGAATGGGGTTGTTTGTTTTTTTCTTGTAAATCTGTTTTAGTTCTTTGTAGATTCTGGATATTAGCCCTTTGTCACATGGGTAGATTGCAAAATTTTTTTCCCATTCTGTTGGTTGCTGTTTCACTCTACTGATTGTTACTTTTGCTGTGCAGAAGCTCTGGCGTTTAATTAGATACCATTTGTCTATGTTGACTTTCATTGCCAATGCTTTTGGTGTTTTAGTCGTGAAGTCCTTGCCTATGCCTATGTCCTGAATGGTTTCGCCTAGGTTTTCTTCTAGGGTTTTTATGGTGTTAGGTCTTATGTTTAAGTCTTTAATCCATCTGGAGTTAATTTTAGTGTAAGGTGTCAGGAAGGGGTCCAGTTTCTGCTTTCTGCACATGGCTAGTCAGTTTTCCCAACACCATTTATTAAACAGGGAATCCTTTCCCCATTGCTTGTTTTTGTCAGGTTTGTCAAAGATCAGATGGCTGTAGATGTGTGGCATTGCCTCCAAGGCCTCTGTTCTGTTCCATTCGTCTATATGTCTGTTTTGGTACCAGTACCATGCTGTTTGATTACTGTAGCCTTGTAGTACAGTTTGAAGTCAGGTAGCGTGGTGCCTCCAGGTTTGTTCTTTTTGCTTAGAATGGGCTTGGCTATGCAGGCTCTCTTTTGGTTCCATATGAAGTTTAAGGTGGCTTTTTCCAGATCTGTGAAGAATGTCACTGGTAGCTTGAAGGGGATAGCATTGAATCTATAAATTACTTTGGGCAGTATGGCCATTTTCACAATATTGTTTCTTCCTAACCATGAGCATGGAATGTTTCTCCATCTGTTTGTGTCCTCTCTTATTTCGTTGAGCAGTGGCTTGTAGTTCTCCTTGAAGAGGTCCTTTACATCCTTTGTTAGCTGTATTCCTAGGTATTTTATTCTCTTTGCAGCAATTGAGAATGGCAGTTTGTTCTTGATTTGGCTCTCTTTAAGTCTGTTATTGGTGTATAGGAAAGCCTGTGATTTTTGCACATTGATTTTGTATCCTGAGACTTTGCTGAAGTTGCTTATCAGTTTAAGGAAATTTTGGGCTGAGATGATGGGGTCTTCTAAATATACAATCATGTCATCTGCAAATAGAAACAATTTGACTTCCTTCTTTCCTAACTGAATGCACTTTATTTCTTTTTCTTGCCTGATTGCTCTGGCTAGAACTTCCAGTTCTATATTGAATAGGAGTGGTGAGAGAGAGCATCCTTCTCTAGTGCCATATTTCAAAGGAAATGCTTCCAGTTCTTGCCCATTCAGTATGATATTGGCTTTGGGTTGTCATAAATAGTTTTTATTATTTTGATATATGTTCAGTCAATACCTAGTTTATTGAGAGTTTTTAGCATAAAGGGCTGTTGAATTTTGTCAAAGGCCTTTTATTGCATCTATTTGATTCTTCTCTCTTTTCTTTTTTATTAATCTGGCTAGTGGTCTATTTTGTTGATCTTTTCAAAAAACCAGCTCCTGGATTTATTGATTTTTTTTGAAGGATTTTTTTGTGTCTCTATCTCCTTCAGTTCTGCTCTGATCTTAGTTATTTCTTGTCTTCTGCTAGCTTTTGAGTTTTTTTGATCTTGCTCCTCTAGCTCTTTCAATTTTGACAATCAGGTGCCGATTTTAGATCTCTCCTTGCTTCTCTTGTGGGCATTTATTGCTATGTATTTTCCTCTAGACACTGCTTTAAATATGCCCCAGAGATTCTGGTATGTTGTGTCTTTGTTCTCATTGGTTTCAAATAACATCTTTATTTCTGCCTTCATTTCATTGTTTATCCAGTCAACCTTTCAAGAGCCAGTTGTTCAGTTTCCATGAAGTTGTGCGGTTCTGATTTAGTTTCTCAGATCTGAGTTCTAACTTGATTGCACCGTGGTCTGAGAGATTGTTTATCATTTCTGTTCTTTTGCATTTGCTAAGGACCAATTTACTTCCAATTATTTGGTCAATTTTAGAGTAGGTGTGGTGCTGAGAAGAATGTATATTCTGTGGATTTGCATGGAGAGTTCTGCAAATGTCTATTAGGTTTGCTTGGTCCGGGTCTGAGTTCAAGTCCTGGATATCCTTGTTAATTTTCTGTCTCATTGATCTGTTTAATACTGACAGTGGAGTGTTAAAGTCTCCCACTATCATTGTGTGGGAGTCTGAGTCTCTTTGTAAGTCATTAAGAACTTGATTTATGTATCGAGGTGCTCCTGTATTGGGTGTGTATATATTTAGGATTGTTAGCTCTTTTTGTTGCATTGATCCTTTTACCATTATGTAATGTCCTTCTTTGTCTCTTTGGATCTTTGTTGGTTTAAAGTCTATTTTATCAGAGACTAGGATGGCAACTCTTGCTTTTTTTTTTTTTTTCTGTCAATTTGCTTGGTAAATCTTCCTCCATCCCTTTATTTTGAGCCTATGTGTATCCTACCATGTAAGATGGCTTTCCTGGATACTGCACACCGAAGGGTTTTGACTTTTTATCCAATCTGTCTCTCTTTTTTTTTTTTTTTTATTTTTGCCAGTCTGTGTCTTTTAATTGGGGTATTTAGCCCATTTGCATTTAAGGTTAATATTGTTATGTGTGAATTTGATCCTGCCATTTTGATGCTAGTTGGTGGTTTTGCCCATTAGTTGATGCAGTTTCTTCATTGCGTCGATGCTCTTTACTATTTGGTATGTTTTTGGGGTGGCTGGTACTCGTTGTTCCTTTCTATGTTTAGTGCCTCTTTCAGGAGTTCTTGTAAAGCAGGCCTGGTGGTGATGAAATCTCTGAGCAATTGCTTGTTCATAAAGGATTTTATTTCTCCTTCGCTTATGAAACTTAGTTTGGCTGGATATGAAATTCTAGGTTGAAAGTTCTTTTCTTTAAGGATGTTGAATATTGGCCCCCACTCTCTTCTGGCTTGTAGGGTTTCTGCTGAGAGATCTGCTGTGAGTCTGATGGGCTTCCCTTTGTGGGTAACCGGACCTTTCTCTCTGACTGCCCTTAGCATTTTTTCCTTCATTTCATCCCTGGTGAATCTGATGATTTTGTGCCTTGGGGTTGCTCTTCTTGAGGAATATCTTTGTGGTGTTCTCTGTATTTCCTGTACTTGCATGTTGGCCTGCCTTGCTAGGTTGGGGAAGTTCTCCTGGACAATATCCTGAAGAGTGTTTTCTAGCTTGGATTCATTCTTTCCATCACATTCAGGTACACCTATCAAATGTAGATTAGGTCTTTTCACATAATCCCATATTTCTTGGAGGCTTTGTTTCTTTTTATTTTTTCTCTAGTCTTGCCTTCTCATTTTATTTCATTGAGTTGATCTTTAATCTCTGATATCCTTTCTTCTGCTTGTTCAATTTGGCTATTGAAACTTGTGTATGCTTCACAAAGTTCTCATGTTGTGTTTTTCAGCTCCATCAATTCATTTATATTCCCCTCTAAGCTGTTTATTCTCACTAGCACTTCGTCAAACCTTTTTTTCAAGGTTCTTAGTTTCTTTGCATTGGGTTAGAACATGTTCTTTTAGCTCAGAGAAATTTCTTATTACCCACCTTCTGAAGCCTGTTTCTGTCAATTCATCAGACTCATTCTCCATCCAGCCTTGTTCCCTTGCTGGTGAGGAGTTGTTATCCCTTGGAGGAGGAGAGGCGTTCTGGTTTTGGGTGTTTTCATCCTTTTTATGCTGGTTTCTTCCCATGTTTGTGGATTTATCTCCCTCTGGTCTTTGTAGTTGGTGACTTTTACATGGGGTCTCTGAGTGGATGTCCTGTTTGTTGATGATGAAGTTATTTCTTTCTGTTTCTTAGTTTTCTTTCTAACAGTCAGGCCCTTCTAATGTAGGACTGCTGGAGGTCCACTCCAGACCCTACTTGCCTGGGGATCACCTATAGCAGCTGCAGAACAGTAAGGGTTGCTGGCAGTCTTCTACTTCTATCTTTATCCCAGAAGGATACCTGCCAGATGTCAGTCTGAGCTCTCCTTTAGGAGGTGGCTCTTTGGATATAAAGGGGTTGGGGAGCTGCTTGCAGAGACAGTCTGTCCTTTATAGGATCTCAGGTGCTGAGCTGCGAACTCCATTGTTCTGTTCAGAGCTACTCAGTAGGTGTGTTTAAGTCTGCTGCAGCAGAACTCATAACCGCCTTTTTTTCCCAGGTGCTCTGTCCCAGGAAGGTGGGGCTTTATTTATAAGTTTCTGTCATGCTGCTGCCTTTTTTCAGAGATGCCCTGTCCGGTGAGGAGGTAGCTTGGTCACAGTCTGCCAGCAGAGGTGTTGCTGAACTGCTGTGGGCTCTGCCCAGCTGCTATGTGAACCTCCTTGCAGTTTTGTTTACGGGGTATAGTTAGAACTGCTTCAGTAATGGCGGAGTGTCTCTGTAATGGCAGACTGTCTCTGTAATGGTGGGTTGCCTTGGTAATGACGGGTTGCCTCGGTAATGGCAAACTGCCTCAGTAATGGCAGACTGCCTCTGTAGCGGTGGACTGCCTCAGTGATGACGGATACCCTTCCTACACAGAGGTGGACCATCCTGGGTCCAGCTGTGCTTGCTGTGAAACTCTCAATCCAGAGCGTTTCAGATTGCAGGTCTTTGTGGGGGTGGGACCAGCTGAGCCAGATCCCCTGGCTCCCTGTTTCAGCCCCTTTTTTTTTCAGTTGCATGGGTGACTCTGTCTCCCAGGTGTTCCAGCCACCAGTTGTAAAGGTGCCCAGATTTGTGTGAGATTTTGTGCAGAGACTCACTGCGCTGGATGAAACAGCCATGCTGGGGACTCATGGTGGTTTTCCACCTGGGAATCTCCTGTCCTGGCTCCCCGTTTCAGTCCCCTTTTTTTTCAGTTGCATGGGTGACTGTCTCCCTGGTGTTCCAGTCACCATTTCAAAAGGTGCCTGGAGATGTGTGAGTTTTTGTGTGGAGACTCGCGGCGCCAACTGAAACGGCCACCCTGGGGGTTGGTGGCATTTTTCTGCCCGGAAATCTCCTGGTCTGTGGACAGTAAAAATTTGTTTGGAAATGCAGTAATCACTCACCCTCTGCATTTTCACTGGGAACTGCAATCCAGAGCTGTTCCTATTTGGCCATCTTGGATCCCCTCAATGATAGTTTCTTTTGCTGTGCGGAAGCTCTTAAGTTTAATTAGATCACATATGCCTATTTTGGCTTTTGCTGCCAATGCTTTTGGTGTTTTAGTCATGAAGTCCTTGCCCATACCTATGTCCTGAATGGTAATACCTAGGTTTTCTTCTAGGGCTTTTATGATGTTAGGTTTTTTGTTTTTGTTTTTCTTTTTCAGTGCATTTTTTCAAGATGCTGTTGAAGATGTTAGGTCTTAAATGTTTAAATCTGTAATTCATCTTGAGTTAACTTTTGTATGAGGTGTAAGGAAGGGATCCATTTTTCAGATTTCTGCATATGTCTAGCCAGTTTTCCCAACACCATTTATTAAATAGGGAATCCTTTTCCCATTGCTCGTTTTGTCAGGTTTATCAAAGATCAGATGGTTGTAGATGTGTGGCATTATTTCTAAGGCCTCTGTCTGTTCCATTGGTCTATATCTCTGTTTTGGTACCATTACCATACTGTTTTGATTACTGTAGCCTTGTAGTACAGTTTAAAGCCAGGTACCATGATACTGCCGCTTTTTTTTTTTTTTCTCTGCTTAGGATTGTCTTGGCTATGGGGGCTTTTTTCCCCCCCATAAATTTAAGGTGGTTTTTTTCCAATTCTGTGAAGAAAGTCAGTGGTAGCTTGATGGGGATACCATTGAATCTATAAATTACTTTGGGCAGTATGGCCATTTTCACAATATTGATTCTTCCTAACTATAAGCATGGAATATTGTTCCATCTGTTTGTGTCCTCTCTTATTTCCCTGAGCAGTGGCTGGTAGCTCTCCTTGAAGAGGTCCTTCACATCCCTTGTAAGTTGTGTACCTAAGTATTTAATCCTCTTTGTAGCAATTGTGAATGGGCGTTCACTCATGATTTGGCTGTTTGTCTGTTATTGCTGTATAGGAATGCTTGTGATTTTTGCACATTAATGTTGTATCCTGAGACTTTGATGAAGTTGCTTATCTAAGGAGATTTTGGGTTGAGACAATAGGGTCTTCTAAATATACAGTCATGTCATCTGCAAATGGAGACAAGTTGACTTCCTCTTTTCCTAATTGAATACCCTGTATTTCTTTTTCTTGCCTGATTGCCCTGGCCAGAACTTCCAATACTATATTGAATGGTAGGAGTGAGGGAGGGCATCCTTGTCTTGTGCTGGTTTTCAAAAGGAATGCTTCTGGTTTTTGCCCATTCAATAGGATATTGGATGTGGGTTTATCATAAATAGCTTTTATTATTTTGAGATACATTCTATCAATACCTAGTTTATTGAGAGTTTTTAGAATAAAGGGCTATTGAATTTTGTCAAAGGCCTTCTCTGCATCTATTGAGATAATCTTGTAGTTTTTGCCTTTGGTTCTGTTTATGTGATGGATTATGTTTACTGATTTGCATATGTTAAACCAGACTTGCATTCCAGGGATGAAGCTGACTTGGTCATGATAGATAAGCTTTTTGATGTGCTGCTGGATTTGGTTTGCCAGTATTTTATTGAGGATTTTCACATCAATGTTCATCATGGATATTGGCCTGAAATTTTTTTTTTTTAGTTGTGTCTCTGCCAGTTTTGTGTATCAGGATGATGTTGGTCTCATAAAATGAGTTACGGGGGATTCCCTTTTTTTTGTATTGTTTGGAATAGTTTCAGAAGGAATGGTACCAGCTCCTCTTTTTACCTCTGATAGCATTCGACTGTGAACATATCTGGTCCTCGACTTTTTTTGGTTTACAGGCTATTAATTGCTGCCTCAACTTCAGACCTTGTTATTGGTCTATTCAAGGATTCAACTTCTTCCTGGTTTAGTCTTGGGAGGGTGTAAGTGTCTGGAATTTATCCACTTTTTCTTGATTTTCTGGTTTATTTCTTACTGTAATTTTTAAATTGGGAAAAAAAAAAAGTGGTTCTTTCCTATCTAGATCACCACACCTGAATACTTAAGGTCTCGGTATTCTAACCCACCTTACTGCTTAAGGTGGACTACAATCCACCCCATTCAAAACTCTCCTCTTCTCTCCATCACAGCCATGACCACGCAAGTGGGTCCAAAGACACCGTGTATTCATTCTTATTTCCTTGGTTTCTCATATGTTATTTGTTTGCTTATTAAGTGTTTATTGATTACCTATAATGTGCTGGGCAGTGGGAATACCACAGTCTCAGACACAGGATGTATCTCCTAGGAGTTTACAGCCTAGTCAGGGATGAAGTCGCATAGATAGGTAATTGTAACATAGCACAAAGTGATATGATTAAGGACACAATAGACATCGGAGCATGAGAAACCAATAGGTGGAGTCAAGGAAGGCTTCCTGAAGTAAGGGAACTCTGACTCTGTGCGTGCTGTTACCTTGTTAAATTTGAAAAAAAGGAGATGTACAGTAATGAATAGGATGATAATACATTCTGAGAAATCAGGTGATTTTGTGAGCATCATAGAGTGTACTGGGAAGTCAAGGCTACAGTGAGCCATGATCTCGCCCCTGAACTTCAGCGTGGGCAACAAAGTGAGATCCTGTCTTTTTTTTAAAAAAAGCATGTACTTATACAAGCCTAGGTAGTGTAGCCTACTACATAGCAAGGCTATATACTATAGTGCTTCTAGGCTACCAATCTGTACAGCATGTTACTGTCCTGAATATTATAGGTAATTGTAATACAATGATAAGCAGTTGTGTATCTAAACATAAAATGTACAGTAAAAAAATATATAAACAATGGGAAAAAAATAATATAAGAACCAAACACCTGTGTAGGGAATTTATCATAAATGGAACTTACAGGACTAGAAGTTGCTCTGGTAAGTCTGTGAGGCATGAAAGAATGTGAAGACCTAGAACATTATTGAACATTACGTAGACTTTATAAATACTGTATACTTAGACAATACAAAGTTTATTTTAGAAGTTTTTCTTTCTTCAGTAATAAATCTTAGCTTAATGTAATTTATTTTAAAACATTTTATTTTTAACTTTTTAACTCTTATAACACTTTGCTTAAAACACATTATAATACATACATACCTCTGTGTGTGTGTGTGTGTGTGTGTGTGTGTGTGTGTGTGTGTGTGTGTATTGAGATGGAGTTTTTGCTTTTGTTGCCCAGGGTGGAGTGCAATGGCATGATCTTGGCTCACTGCAACCTCTGCCTCCCAGATTCAAATGATTCTCCTGCCTCAGCCACCGGAGTAGCTGGGATTACAGGAGCCCACCACCATACCTAATTTTTTTGTATTTTTAATAGAGATGGGGTTTCACCATGTTGACCATGCTGGTCTTGAACTCCTGGCCTCAGGTGATCCACCTTCACTGGCCTCCCAAAGTGCTGGGATGAACCACCACACCACCCCTGGCCATTTTTTTAGTATTTCATATATTTATTTTTTTTATTTTTCTATTACTGTTTAAACTTTTTTGTTAAAACAAAGACATGGACACAAACAAAGACACAACATGCACACTAGCCTAGGCCTACACAAGGTCAGGATCATCAATATCACTGTCTTTCACCTCCACATCTTGTCCCGCTAGAAGGTCTTCAAGGACAGTAACACACGTGGAGCTGTCATCTCCTCTGACAACAATGCCTTCTAGAATACCTCTTGAAGGACCTGCCTCAGGCTGTTTTACAGTTAACTTTTTTAAAAGTAAGTAGAAGGCATGTACTCTAAAATAATGAAAAAAAGCATAGTAAATACGTAAACAGTAACATAGTCATTTATATCATTATCCAGTATTATGTACTGTACAAAATTACACATGCTATACTTTTATATGACCTGCAGCACAGTAGGTTTGTTTAAACCAGCATCACCACAAACATGGATAATGTGCTGTACTGTGACATGATGACAGTTATGATGTCACTAGGTGTTAGGTATATTTCAGCTCCATTATAACATTACAGGACTACCGCGGCACATGTTTTATACAGAAACAGTGTTAGGCTGTGCATGCTTGTATTACATTTGTAATCACCATCAAGTGTCAGGCAATAGCGGGTGGTAGCTTTCCAAGAGCAGAGTCAGCAGTGAGCAGTTGGTGGTTGTCATATTGCAGGTCACCAGCCACGCATAGGTTTCCTGTCTGGGAACCCTAGCTAAGGATCATCCTTCCTATGATAGAGTCCTATGCTGCTATAATCCAAGCACATCAGACTAAAATGATCATAGTTTTCTTAAAATCTGAAAGAAAGGACGATTTAAGATGAGGGATCAGCATGTACAAGTTGCTTGGTCTGTAGGATTTTTTTTTTTTTTCCTTTTGTTTTGGAGGCTGGAGGTGAGTTCTGGAAATTAAATAGTAAGTTAAAAATGGGAGATATAAAAAGGTCAATGTGTATGTATGGTCCACCTGAGGCAGGCCTAAGATTGCATGAAAAAATTGCACTGAAAAAAAGTTACTGTAGTTAATTGCTACTGTATGTTACTGTAGTTAAAAGATTGCACTGAAAAAATTGTTACTGCAGTTATTTGAAGGTCACTGGAATCTTAGAAGAAGGGCTCTGGATTCACTTTCTCACACTGTGGCCTTGTTAGTAGAAATTCATAACAAGACCTACCAGGTGCAGTGGCTCATGCTGATAATCCCAGCACTCTGGGAGGCCAGTGCAGGTGGATCACTTGAGGTCAGGAGTTTGAGACCAGCCTGGCCAACATGGTGAAACCCCATCTCTACTGAAAATACAAAAATTAGTCAGGTGTGGTGGCTAAGGTGTGTAGTCCCAGCCACTCAGGATGCTGAGGCAGGAGAATTTCTTGAACCCGGGAGGCAGAGGTTGCCGTGAGCCAAGATCATGCCACTGCACTCCACGGAGCAAGACTCCATCTCAAAAACAAAACAAAAAAACCAACAAAACCTAACAGTATTTACATTACCATCATGTAATTTAGTTTTGCATGTGTTATCCCATTTAATCATCGCAACATACTCATGAGGTAGGTACGATTATTACTCCCATTTTGTAGATAAATAAACTGATGCTTTATTAGGTTACATGTCTGAGGGCATTTTCCTCATCCTTAAAATGGTAATGAGGAGTTATTCTTGTGAAAAGTAAACAGGGAAAACATACGCATAGTACCTAACAGAGCAAATGATTTACACTTGCTGGTTCCTCTCCCTGAGATTATGCCAATGGACCACTTTAGAAAGGAACCCAGTCTCTTAATGGTCTCTTTCAGTTACTTAAGTAACCAATATCCTTTGGCTAAAGTTCCATTTGGAAAAACCCCATGGAACTCATATCTTTAATAAATTTAAAATTCTGGTTCCAGCTAACACAAACACCTTGATAATCAAATGGTAATTTATACATTTGATAAATAAATAATGCTAGACTAGCAATGACGATGCAGTCTACTCTTCAAAAGCTGTTGGCTTGACATCCAGTGTATGTCTGGCACTGTCTCAACAGTGCAAGGTTTGGGCTAGAGATCTGGCAAGAATCTCCAGGGATATCAACATCTTTAGCCTAGTGTCTGTGTTGGGGAGTGTCAAAAGATACCATGCATAGACTAGCAAGATAATCAGATAAACACTGAAGAAGAAAGAAAATAGCTCCAAACTAGATTCTGATCAACAACGTATTTTTAACAATTAGAATAATGGCTTAAATCTAGCTCTTTGCCCTCATCTATTCATTAGTTATACTAGTAAAGCAACTACTATCTCTTTGAAGATATCTATGAAATGGAGCATACATGCAAATTCAAATCTGTGACCATTTATCAATAATCATTCTCTGACACAGACTGTTCTTGAATCAAAAAGCCTATCTGGGAAGATTAAATTTGGGTGAACTCTGGTCTTCTAAATTTGTATCTAACATAGTGAGAAGACAGTAGTAGTGCAGTGGATCCAAAAGAATCTAAACAGGCCAGTTGTGGTGGCTCCTGCCTGTAATCTCAGGACTTTGGGAGATCGAGGCAGGAGGATGGCATGAGCCCAGTAGTTTGAGACCAGCCTGGGCCATGTGGTGAAAACCTGTCTCTACAAAAAATATAAAAAAATACCCAGGCATAGTGGTGTGCACCTGTAGTCCAAGCTACTCGGGAGGCTGAGGTGGAAGGATGACTTGAGCCCATGTGGACGGTGCTGCAGTGATCTCTGCAATCCAGCCTGGGTGACAAAATATGATTTTAAGCATCATATTTACTTCTACTTTTTTCTTTTTCTTTTTTCATATCCCCAGAGGTGGTCAGGAATACTTCTACTTTTTAATAATTATTTTTACTTTTTTAGAGATAGGGTCTCTGTCACCCAGACTAGTGTGCATGATTGTAGTTCACTGTAGCCTTGAAATCCTGGACTCAAGCAATCTTCCTGCCTTGGCCTCCCAAAGTGCTGGGATTACAGGTGGAGGCCACCACGCCTGGCCTTTACTTTTACTTATGATTGGCTTTAGTAAAGAAATATTGTCATGAGCTGCATAACAATGTATCAGTCAGTGATGGACCGCATATGGATGGTGGTTCCCATAAGATTATATTGCTGTATTTTTTCTATGCCTTTTCTATATTTAGATACACAAATGCTTACCATTGTGTTGCAATTGCCTACAGTGTTCAAGACAGACATGTGCTATACAGGTTTGTAGCCTAGGAGCAATAGGCTCTACCTTATAGCCTGAGTACGTACCATCTAGGTTTGCATAAAGGCACTCTATGATGTTCACACAATGAAATCTCTTAAGGACACGTTTCTCAGAATGTATTCCTGTTATTAGGGATCACATGGCTGTAAAGATATTAAATTCCTTGGGCATATACTGCTATTTGTTTTAAACAAATAGTTCTATCATGGCACTAATAACTGTTTTCATAATTTTGAACTCTAAAGTCCCTTGCAAGGGCCCTGGTCTCTCTGGCTATAGAATATATTTTCCTGGCATATTCTTTACTTTTGTTTATATGCTGTGGGAAATGTTAAATGTCTAAATCTAAGCCATAAAATAGCATGTGATCAGTTGTACTCTCAGATACAGATGTTAGGGAAATAAGCAACTAGGCCTGTCTACAAAAGTATTATGCAGACTGCTTAATGTTTTAATCACCTACCAAGCTGATCTCAGGATTATATCCAAGAATAAGAGAATTTTTGGTTTTTAATATTATTTTTAAAAGATTAAGAATTAATTTCACTAATTTCAGGTTTACAGTACAGGTAACAAATTATTTTTGCTTAAAAATGGAAGTGCATCCTATATACCAGGCATTGTATCAGTGAAACAAATTGAGGACATTGTTCCTCGCCTCTGAGAATCTTACCAACAAGTGGGAACTGTAAGAACAAATACATTACAGTAAGATGTGCTATAAAAAATGTTAGAAGATGTTAAAGTAATGTGGGCAATTTTGTAAACCTATTTGTTCCCTCATATTGCAAAAATGAGAAGACTGTGTCTCCAGCATTTTTATTGGCACAATTTTAAATAAAATGGTTGAAACTTTTTAAAAAATGATAGAGATGTTAGGTGAAATATTCTCATGTATGGGCCTTTGTCCAAGCTCTCGCTTTGTATTAGGGGGATATGTACTGCAGGATACTCTTCTACAGATTCTACTCATTATTTCCTGTAGAATCTCAGCATTTTGGATCAGATGTTTCTTTATTGTGAAGGACTGTTTTATGCATTATAGAATATTTAGCACCATCCCTGGCCTTGTCTTTGAGATGCCAATAGCACTCTCCCAAGTTTTAACAACAGAAAATGTCTCGAGCTATAGCCAAGTACCCCTCTGGGGGTGGGGGAACGTGGCAAACTTGCCTCCCCTTGATGGAGAACCACTGCTCTATGAGGTGTAGTTGCTAATCTGATTACCAACAATCTGACCTTCATGGTGACAATCTTGCCTCTATTAGAACACATTTCACTGGTGGGGCAGTCACTGTGTTAGAGAGCTCTTGACTTCTCTTTTGCTGTTCTGAAGCCTCTTAAGTCACAGAGGCTGATAATATAAATGCCGAAAAGCACTGGGTTTAACCTAACCAGGATCTAAACCCAGCTTCAGCACTTATTAGCTGTATAACCTGGTTAAATTCCTCCCTTTCTCTAAGCCTTGGCTTCTGAAACTGTAAAATGGGAATAATAATAGTACTCATCTGTGGCAGCTGCAGCTCATACCATACTCAGTATCTGTACCACCCTTCTTCCATAGTAAACCCTTCGATTTTGTTTGGGTGACAATGTGCCCAGGTTAGAGTAGCCAGACTTAGAAATAAAAATATACGCGGTACAGTTAAATTGTATTTTAAATAAACTATGAATAATTTTTTAGTAAAAGTGTATCTCATTTACTAAAGATTTATTATTTATTTGAAATTTAAATTTAACTAGGTATTATGTATCTTATCTGATGACTCTAGCTCAGTTAAAAATACTTCCCTCCCCCTACTCCCTTTGCAGCCAGAAAAGGACCCATCACCTGGGTCTGGCCGATGAGATATAAGTATTCTGGGGACACTAATTGTTTTCCTGATACACTCAGGTCAAACTTGGCTTTTGCTTTTTGCTCTCCTCCTTTTTCCTGCCTGGAGTGTGAGTGTGGTACCCAGGGCTGGAGGAGGTCTTTCCAGCATGAGAGGAGAGCAGAGAGCTCACAGGAGACTGGGTTGCTAACGACTTCCCTGCTGAGCAGTTGTAACTTCTCTTTTCAATAGAAACCTGTATGGTTAGTCACTGTTGTTTGGGTTTTCTGCCACCCGCCTGTGCTGAATATTCTGCTTGCCCCTCCAGATCCAGTTCTGCCTGTGCCCTTTTGCTACATTGCAAGGGAAAGCTGCCTTGAAGCACATCAAAGGGCCATTGCTCTCTGCTTTCCAGAGGGGTTTGGTCGATGGGAGGAACTAGCAGGAAATGGGAGAGAGGTTGGAGAATAGATCCCTCTAGCTCCCTCATTCTCAGCTGTGGGATAGTAGCTGTATTCCTCTACCCAAAGCCACACCTTTGGCCAGATGGCCCTCTGCTATAGCTACAGCTCTTTCCCTGGGCTCCACAGATCTGCCTCCTGCCCTCCGGTCTAGAGGGGTAAGAACCTCTCCATGCCCTAACACCTATGTCATCTAAACAGTTCCCATTATCCCTGACCCCGACTCTACCTTGAAGGTAACACCCATTTCCCAGGGTGATTCTGATTCTTATGCCACCCACACAATTTTTAACTGATGAACTTCCTCATAGGGGTTTTGGGATTACCAAGTAAGATGATGACATCAAGGTTAGCACTGTGCCTTGTACCTACTGTGTAGTAAACTCTCAAGAAGTGTACTATTATTTGTAAGGAGTTGTGGTAAAATCAGTAAGCTAATTCAAGGCCTCTCTTAGGGCCTGCCCTGCCTTGCTCATTCCTTCCCTCTCCTTTGACTGTTCTCTTCTCTTCCCCATCTCTTCTTCCCCACTTCTCTTTCCTTAACCCCCATCCAACAGACAGATCCCAAATGCTCATGTTCCAGAATGCAGATTCTGTGAGAGAAAGAAGGAGGACTCCCACTTTGTCCTTGAGCCTGAGCCAGATCCAAGGCTTTGCCATAGGGTGCAGTGGTCTCACCTAACAGTGAATAAACTTGCACTTTGCCTTTGGTTTTTGCTGTTGATCTCTGTGTATATGAATATAGGTTTCATCTCAAACACTGACTTGATTGATTATGGCTGCCTACCATGAGGCTCTGTTAAGGATTCTAAGGTTGCTCCTGGACATAGGGAGAGTATTATGATTGATTATTAATGTCTGCCATGAGCATGATGTAAGAGAGTGGTAATAGAAGTGCCAGGTATTTATCATTCCTGATCTGAAACATGAGCCCCAGCCAGTGGTAGTAGTTGTAATTTTCTGCTAGGTCATGCTCTGACATGGCCTTGGCTGGGTATTCAGATGGCTTGGTAGCAGCTGGGTAGTTCCACTGCTTATTTATATTACCTAATGACAAGAACTAATTTTGCACTAATTAAAATTATATTTTAATTTAAATAACCAACTAATAAATTATATACATGTATTTGGCTTCTCAAGAGAAGTGTGACTTTTTTACGTACAATCTAATGCCAAGAAAGATGGAAAATCTATTAGAATAAATGCAAGGGATAGATTTACTTTAAATAAAATATTTGGGTAATTGTTTTTTACATGAAGCTCTGGAATGCTATCTCTTCATTTTTGAAACATACAATTTGGAAGAAAGATCACAGTCATAGAAAACATATATGCCATTACATATAAATAGCCTCAAAAATTATTTTAGTAAAAACTACAGTAGAATATCTTCTCCCAAATTACTCCCTACCCTAACATACAAATTCTGTGTCCCCATAGCCTTACCTCTTTCCTTGAGCCTCTCACTTTTATTCCTCTGGTTGCTGGGTGTTTGTTATTATAAAGGCAACATCTGACCCTTTATAATCCCCAGATTGCATTTCAGTGGATTGCGTCGGACAGAGACAGATAAATATTTTTTTTTCAATTTTAGAAGGCTCCATCATACCTAGAAGTATTTTTTAAAGGGTGGCCAGTTTCTGTTACATGGAAACGTTTGCTGAGCAAAGTCAGGGAATGTTTGGCAACCGAAGACAATAAGCGATGATTAAATCGATCGCTTAGTGATGTTTATCAGGAAAAAAGCAACAACAGCAGAAATCAGTGGTGTGAAATTTGTTTTGAAGCACTTAGCATGATGCATTTTCATTAATTTAAAAATAGAACCCAGGTAGTATGTTAAATACTTAAGGAATGATGTTTGTCACAGGAAGAGGGAGACAGTGACTTTAAAGAAAAAGATGACGGTGAAGTGGCCACAAATAAATCTCTCATTCTAATTCTCTCAACAGTTTTGTGATTGTTTCTCCTTTCGAGTGGGCTAAATGTCTGACTTTTAGAAGAAAAGAGGTGTTTTCAAATATGAAATTCTGAAGATAGTAGGAACTGTGTTGCTAAAAAGTGTTTAGGGCCCAGTGAAATGGTTTGCTGAGAAATGAAATATGAACCAGTGAAACTGATTAGGTATGAAATAATCCTGCATATTTGCTATGCCTTAAAACTGGAGGAAAAAGAATGGACTCTAACTCATTTCTGATCATGTGTGGCATTTTCTCACCTCTAATACCATGATTTTTATTTATAATAACAAGAGCTCACAAGGTGAATTAATTGTGGCTTGCAGTTTGAAGACCAGCTACAGTATGATTGGCTGTTTTGGACTAAGATTGGTTATTATGGACTCAAGTTGTTTAAAAGATGTCATACAACCTCCAGCAGCCTCGATATGTAAACTGACACTCTGGTTGCGTTCCAGGCTGCATACAATTGTAAGGTGATGAGATCGGTGTCCTGATGCAGTAGGAGGTGAAATCCCCTTCTGTATGCTCTGTTGCTCAGAAGAAACAGAAAAGCCACTGTCTTCAGGGCAGAGAAGGGGACACATGAGTTGTGGCTTGTGTGTTCCTATTGACCTTGTAAATTTATCAAATTATTTTTACTACTCATATCTTCCATTTCTTCCTAAGTGATTAATTCACTTAACCAAAATATTTGATTACTTTCTGTGTACACTGAACAGTGTGAATAAATAAAGAACAGGTATAGCCTTTGTCCTTACAAAGTTTTCTGATGCTTGAGACGTTGACAAATCTTTCGTCAAAAGAATGCTAAAAATAACCAAGTCAACTTTAGATCATTTTACTAATAGTTGTCTTTCATCTATTAGAATGTCATCTTTCTTCCTTTTTATATAACGTAGAAAAGGAAAAAATGTCAACTGAGGACATTACCACTCAGAAAACTAACTACTGGCATATCCCCTGCTGGCTTAGTCTGTTTTGTGCTGTTACAAAAGAATACTTGAGACTGGATAACTTATAAATAGAAATTTATTTGGCTCATGGTTCTGAGGGCTTGGAAGTCCAATCTTGAGAGGCTATATCTGGTGAGGACCTCCTTATTGCATTATAACATGGCAGAAGGCATCACATGGCAAGAGAAATCAAGAAAGAGCTGAGCTCACTTTGATAACAAACCTACTCTCAAGATGACAAATTCATTCCCATAATAACAACATGAACCCATTCATGAGAGCAGAGCCCTCATGACCCAGTCGCCTCTCAAAGGTGCCATTGCTCAACACTGTTATGTGGGGAATTAAGTTTCCAACACATGAACTTTACAGGACACATGCAGATCATAGCACCTATACAGCCTTTACTAAAAATCACTGTCTTCAATCTTCAGTAAGGAGATAATTAGCATTCACAATACGGTAACAGTTAATCTCAAGTGCAAAGTTGGGCACACACAGAAATCATCAAACAGGTAAGAAAACTAACACTTTAAAAGAGAGACAAAATCATGAAATAGAAGAACTAACACATGAGGAAATCTAGTTAACAAGAGAAGTCCTTTTATCTAAGAAATAGTACAGTATGACATGTGTTTTAATAAAGGTAGCATAGGTTATTGAGAGTCTAAAGAGAAAATACCTAACACAGGGAAAGAACACAAAAGTCTTCTTAGAGGAGGTGCTAAAAGCTGCCTTTTGAAATTTAGATTGGGGTCAGCCAGAAAAATATGGCACCAATGATATTCTAGTAGAAATGTATAAACAAGGGAGGGTAAGACAGATAACCTTATAAGAAATATAAAGAGGTCAGGAGTTCTGACCCTGAAATAGTCTAAATTAATAATCATACCTTGCATTTGGATAGTTCTTCACAATTTTATAAGTGCTTTCACAGACACTCTCAGTGGTTCCAACAGCAACCTGTTGGATATATACATTTAACAACACTTAACAGAAGGGAAGCTCCATTTGGAGAGGGTGAGTAATTTGCTTGTGGAATCACATAAGAGACAGGCTTTAGGCTTCTGGTGGCCAACTAAGTGGTTTGTCTACTACTTTATGGCTGCCTCCACTTTGCATTTATTGGCAGAATACAAAGTGCCATGTATTATGGCAGCTAAGCAAGTACAGTACAGAAAGAGAAGGAGATGGAGAAGGCAACTCTTGGGATCCTCTAAAGAAAATGTGACTTGTGGCCAGCCACAGTGACTCACACCTGTAATCCCAGCACTTTGGGAAGCCGAGACCAGTGGATCACTTGAGACGAGGAGTTCGGGACCAGCCTGGCCAAAATGGTGAGAATCCCGTGTCTACTAAAAATACAAAATTAGCCGGGCGTGGTGGTGCATGCCTGTAGTCCCAGCTAATCAGAAGGCTGAGACATAAGAATCACTTGAACCCAAGAGGTGGAGGTTGCAGTGAACCAAAATCGCGCCACTGCACTCCAATCTGGGTGACAGACTGAGAGTTCATCTGAAAGAGAGAGAGAGAATGTGACTTTTATCTTTGAGCTTGGAGCTTTCACCTGAGTTCTGGAAAAAAAAAAAGTGCAATGTAAAGGACTTAAACTTTTAAATTAATATGGAAAAGTTTGTCAATTTGAACTTAATTTTAGGAAGAGCTTAGGCATGAGATAAAATATTAGATTTTGTTATTTTTTTTTTTTAACTTTCATTGTCAAAGTGGTATTTAAACACAGGATTTTAGGAGTATCAGTAATTGGGAAACCAT
>NW_022438000.1:0-20332 GCF_009761245.1 Sapajus apella | reverse complement strand
ACATCTTATTTAAAGCCTGAAAATATTTATATTAATGACTTGGTGAGTTTTTTTATTACATCACTTAACATGCAGAGGGCAAGAGAAAGGAGAGTGGCCTTCTAAGGCTTAGCATTGAGCGTGTGCTTCTCCAGACAGAGCTGAGCTGCAGCTCATCTGTCAAGAACAGTGTGTGATCTTCACATGAAATTTTGCAGTCTTAGTTTCTCTAATCAGACAGCAACTACTTGTTGTGACTGCTAGTTTATCTTCTCTGAACCCAGGGAAAGTGAAAAAAGACTAGCATGCCTTCTGGATCTGCTACGTATCATATGCTATACTCAGCACTTTTCATATATTATCATATTATGATCCTTGTCTTCTTTGACCCAGACATTTGAAGAGTTTGTGTGAAAAAGGTGGAAGAGGGAAAAAATGGAGGAGAAAGTGGAGGCAGAGACCATCATTTGGTGAGAAGTCTGCAATGTGCTAGTTGATTTTTGTTCTATGAGATCAAGGCTGGCTTGGTCTCACCTTTGCAAGGAGATAAATGCCTGTGTATCTGGGAGGGTCTCAGTCTAGACAGTCACTTCAGGGTTGAAAGCAAATCTGAGCTATCACTCCCCTCCAGTGGTTCCCCAATGCATCTTTTTCCCTTTGTGATCTGGTATCTCCCTATCTCCTACTATCCCTTCTTACTATCCTTCATTTTATGCTGCTTCATTAAACCTCCAGGCCTTTGCTCAAGCCAGTTCCTCTCATTAAAACGCCCTTTCCAACTACACCTTCTTTGCCTGACTAAATCCTGCTATGTTTTAAATGCCATCCAGGTGTTGCCACCCAGAAACTATCCATGCTTTTCCCTAACCCTACCTCTGCCAAGTCGGACCGAGTGCTCCTCTGCTGTCAGCCTACAATATACATCTTTTATAGTACTTTTCATATTTACTAACATTAACAGAATCTTGAATGTATTTGTATCCCTCACTAGACCGTGGCCTTGATCTTTTATCACCAGTGTCTAATCTGATGTCTGGAATACAATGAGTGCTCAATAAGTGAATAAAAGATCACACTAAACATCATGAGCATGTAATTCTTGGCATCAGGATGCTTTCGGCTGCAAGAAACAGAAGATGGACTAAAATTGGCTTAAATATCAAGGAAATATTTCACATTTTAAGTAGTCATTCAAAGACAATATGAGCTTCAAGATTGATGAGTCAGTGCATGCCCATCTTCAGGGACGCAGGATCTTTCTATCTCACTCCTCTACTGAGATCTCACTGTTCTGCCGAGAGCTTCATCACAAGGCTGTTTCCCCCCATGATTCTAAGACAGCTGCCAGTTGTAACAGCAAACATGCTTCACTATTCCCAAGTGATAGAGTAGCAGGAGAAGGAAGCAGAAACAGACACTGGCTTCTCTTTCCCAGAGTCCCTAAGCAAATTTCACCTCAATTTCATTGGTTCGTACTCACTAAGATTTGTCCAATTCTGAACTTGTAAATGAAAAGGGGAGTGAAATTAGTATGACTGGTTTGAACACATGATCTGGGTGAAAATTAGGGAATCAATGTCTAATATACTACTTTAAAAGGAGCTTTCTTAGAGTCTATTATGTTCCATTTTCTCTCTCCTTTCCTCTGGAACTCTAAGTATGCCTGCATTAAAACTATGCTATCCAACAGGGGAGTCAGTAGCCACAGGGCTAATTAAACTTAGTGGGTGCAGCATACACTATTATGGTGATGGATACACTAAAAGCTCCCAGACTTCACCATTATGCAATCTATCCATGTAACAAAATTGTATTTGTACCCTTTAAACTTATTCAAATAAAAAAGGTAGTTAAAAATAAAATTTTTTGTTGTTTCTTTGTGGTTTCTTTTTTTGAGATGAAGTTTCGCTCTTGTTGCCCAGGCTGGAGTGCAGTGGTGTGATCCCAGCTCAGTGCAACCTCTGCCTCCGGGGTTCAAGCGATTCTTCTGCCTCAGCCTCCCAAGTAGCTGGGATTACAGACATGTGCCACCACGCCTGGCTAATTTATGTATTTTTAGTAGAGACAGGGTTTTGCCATGTTGGCCAGGCTGGTCTTGAACTCCTGACTTCAGGTAATCCACCTGCCTTGACCACCCAAAGTGCTGGGATTACAGGTGTGAGCCACCACACCAGTCTTAAAAATAAAATTTAAAACTCAGTTTCTCAATTTCACTCCCCACATTTCAAGTATTCAAAAGGCACCCATACCTAGTGGCAAACCAACTGGATAGGACAGATACCTAACATGTCTGTCATCACAAAAGGTTGTACTGGACAGCACTGTACTAGATCTTTTAATTATGTCCCACATCTCTTCTGCTATGTTTTGTGCTTCTATTTGCTTTTCAACCTGTGTTTCAGTGTGCTGTTTTCTTTCTTTCTTTCTTTTCTTCCTTCTTTCCTTCCCTCCTTCCTCCCTCCCTCCCTCCCTCCCTCCCTCCCTCCCTTCCTTCCTTCCCTCCCTCCCTCCCTCCCTCCCTCTCTCTCTCTCTCTCTCTCTCTCTCTCTTTCTTTCTTTCTTTCTTTCTTTCTTTCTTTCTTTCTTTCTTTTGTCTTGTCTTGTCTTGTCTTGTCTTGTCTTGTCTTTTTTGTGTGTGAGACAGAGTTTTGATCTTATTGCCTAGGTTGGAGTGCAATGGCACAATCTCGGCTTACTGCAACCTCCGTCTGCTGCTTTCAAGCAATTTTCCTGCCTCAGCCTCCTGAGTAGCTGGGATTACAGGCGCCCACCACCACACTCGGCTAATTTTTGTAATTTTAATAGAGACAGGGTTTCACCATGTTGGCCAGACTGGTCTCGAACTCCTGACCTCATGATCCACCCGCCTCAGCCTCCCCAAGTGCTGGATCACAGGTGTGACCCACTGCCCCCAGCCCAGTGTGCTGTTTTCTATTGATTTGTTTTCAAGTTCATTCATCCTGCTTGATGTTGCATCTGTTCTGCCATTACACTCATCCAATGAAGTCTTAAGTTCAGTATTATATTCTGTAGTTCTAAAATGTTCATGTGATTCTTTTTATAGATGGCATTCCATCTTTTAATCCATTTTGTCACTTTCCCCCCATTTTCTTTAAGATGTAAATCATAGTTATTTTGAAGACCTTGTGTGCTAATTCACATTAGGATCATCTTCTATTGACTCATTTTTCTGATTATCAGTAACTTTTCGCTGTCTCTTTATATATCTTGTAATTTACATTGTATAGTGGATATTGTTGATGATACAGTTTAGAGGCTCTTGTTAGTTTATCTTTCTCTAAATGTTTTAAAGCCTTATTCTAGAATGCAGTTAAATTACAAGAAGATTATCTTGATCCCATTGAGCCTTGGTTTAGATTTTGGTATGGTAGGTATATTTGTATCTTTTTATTAATCATAGGGTATAGCCCTCATTCTAAAGATGTGGCTCTTAATCCTATAGCCTGGTGTTTTTGGGGTTCCAAATGAATGCCCAGAGAGCTCATGAAAGCCTCTCTACTCTGTTTGAATTACAGCTCCCACTTTTCCGCAGCATTGTGCGACCTCTAAAATTTCTTTTTAGCTCTCAATATGTCCCACCTCTCATAGCTGTTCTCTGCTAGACTTTCTGGAGTCTTGTCCTGCATGTGAAAAGCTTGGGATTTGGCTGAGGACCTGAGGGAAATTTTACTGAAGATTTTAAGGTAGCTCCTGTATATCTCCCTCCTCTGTAATATTCTATCACCAGTCTCAGCCTCCTTACCAGCCATTGAATGCTAATATCCATTTTTTACATCCATCAAGACTTGCTGCCCTCTGCTCACCTTCTGTTTCTCTGCTCTACAGTTAGGAAAATATCCTCAGGGAGAAAGCAGAGGTGAATATGGGACTTAACATGGTATGTTTTTCCTCTTTAAAAGATCATTGTTCTATAGTGGTTATTGGCCAATGTCTTTCAAATAGTTAATAGACAGTAGGGTTAAATCTGACAGTAGCTACCCAGTCATGGACAGACCATACATAAGTCTCCACGTGAACATTTTAAATGCAAGTATATTGAGATTACCTGGAGAGCTTCTATGGAATCAGAACATCAATGGTAGGGCCTAGGAAGTTATATATACATGTGTGTGTGTCTGTGTGTGTGTGTGTGTGTGTGTATACACACATACACACAAATATATATGTACACATATATACACACATGTAAAATTTTATTTATATTTAATTAATTTAATTAATATATTTATAAATATAGAATTCTTTTTTTTGGGACGGAGTTTCACTCTGTCACCCCGGCTGGAGTGCAGTGGTGTGTTCTCAGCTCACTGCAACCTCTACCTCCTGGGTTCAAGTGATTCTCCTGCCTCAGCCTCACCAGTAGGTGGGACAATATATAACTACAGGCACCTGCTACTGTGCCTGGCTAATTTTTTTGTATTTTCAGTTCATCTTGTTGGCCAGGCTGGTCTCGAACTCCTGATCTCAGGTAATCTGCCTGCCTTGGCCTCCCAAAGTACTGGGATTACAGCATGAGCCACCATGTCCAGCCAGGAAGTTATATTTAAAAAAAAAACCCAACATTTCAGATCGTTCTAAATTAAGGCTATCTTTGTGAGCTACTATGGTAGACACTAGAGAAATTAGTTTCAAAGAAAAAAGTCAGTATGGGCTTATTTAGTAAAGAAAAGCATCAGGAGGAGATGAGACTTCAATTTGGAAGGATGGGAATAATCTGGAGATTTGAGTATTTATTTAATGGTGGGGGGAAATGTGGACACCAATATAGGGATGGAACGAACATAATAGGGTATGTTTACATGGCAGTGATTAAAGCAATTTGGCTGCAAAACATACTTGGTGTAGAACAGTGATGTGAAATAAAAGAATAAGGCAGATTTGGATCAGTCTAGGGTGGGGAGAGGCCTTGAATACCTGGTTAAGAAGATTGGATTTTCGTTGTAGGCATCAGCAACAACAGGGTTTGTTTTTTTGTTTTGTTTTTGTTATCTTGACTGAGAGAATGACATGGGAAAGAAATGTATTGCAGCAGTGAACCTGATGGGGTCACATGGCTTAGTATAAGGGACAGAATGGAGTAAGGGGACCCAATAGACAAATATTTGTAATTATCTAGGCAGGGTGGGCTGAGGGATGAGTAGCAGCAGCAATGGAAATAAAGGGCATATTCCAGAGTTATTTGAGAAAATAGAGAAAAAGTTGAGCTCTGAGGGATGACACGAAGATGTGGGAAGACAGGAAAAGGAAGTAGTTTTGAGATGCTTGTGGAACATCAAGAGGATATTCATATTGAGTCCATAGATACTGTCTTAGATTGTTATCTGTTGCTATAAAATAATGCCTGAGACTAGGTAATTTGTAGAGAAAGATTTATTTAGCTCGTGGTTCTGGAGGCTGGGAAGTCCAAGAGCATACAGCATCCTGTGAGGATCTACTTGCTGCATCATGACATGGCAGAGGGCACCACATGTTGAGACAGGGCAAGTGTGCTAGCTCAGGTTCCTCTTCCTCTTTCTAAAGCCACTAATTCCATCATGGGGGTCCCACTTTGATGACCTCATCTAATCCTAATTACCTTCCAAAGGGCTCCCCTCCAAATGCCATCAACATATGAACCTGGGGATTAAATTTCCAACACATGAAATTTGGGGGCACGTTCAAACCATAGCAGGTACCATGTGACTGTGGATAGTCCAGGATTTAATTGTATATTTGGGAGACAATTTAATGGTTTAAAAGCATGACTTTTGGAGTTATGCAGATCTAGATTTAAGTCTTCAGTATGCCATCCAAAATGTGTGACCATGACCAAGTTACTTAATCTCTCTGAATCTGTTTCTCTACCTAAAAAAAAAAGATTGATGATTATGGTATTTATTCCTCATAAGGCTGTTATGAGGATTGAGATAATATGTGTAACCTCATTGTGTAGCTCCTGGCATGTATTTATTCTTGTCAGTTATCTGGGAAGTTATGGTTAGACAGCATCATGAAACAGGAAATTGCATGGGGATTTAGGTTCAGATGGATACTTTATCACTTATAAGCTGTGTGATCTTAGGCAATTTATTTGACCTCTTAATACTGAATTTTCACCATGTTTAAAATGGAATTAACAATACCTTCTTTGTAGCATTATTACGAGGATTATGTGACATAAACTATGAAGACTCTTGGCACAAGCACATGAAATAGGAAATAATGTTGTGAAGTTGTGGGCCCAGGTGGATATTCACATGGACAGGGTTTGATGGACAAAGTGTAAAGGGCTGAGATCCATCTTTAGATTTTCACAGTAGGCTGTGAGGGATACAAAAGGAAGCCACAAAGGAGCAGCCAGGGAAGTGGGAGGTAAGTTTAGATAAGTCAATATAGGATTGGAGGATTGGTAAGCTTTCAAAATTAGAGTTTTCCTATCATTTTTGTTATGCTGAGACTAGATATGATGAGTCAAGGAAGAAAATTTAAGTATGTGAAAGCACTGGTTCTCTAGAGAAAATGTTCACAAGTCTAGAGACTTGTGAAAGCAGGAAGAGAAGCTCATCATGTCTGCAGCCAGATGGGCTGCTGCTGAAAATTGCCAGGTCTTGAGGGGCAGACAGGGTGGAATTTCAGAAAGGACTGTGCAAGGCCAAAGTGAATGAGAACTGACAGAATAAATAATTAAGAAACTAGGAGGTGACTGGTTTTCATCGTGAGTGTCAAGTCAAGAAAGTAGTAAAAGCAACAAATTAATTAAGTTGTCCAAAGCCACTCAGCTAACTTTATTAGCTGTGTGGCTTTGGACAACTTAATTCATTTATTTGTGCCTTAGTTTCCTAATTCATACAATGGAGATGATGATGTCGAGGGTTAATATTGAGGAGATAATTATGAGGTTATTAGGAGGATTGAGTTAATATATCTAAAGTGCTTAGTACATTACCTGTCACATAGTGAGCATTTAGCAAATCTTAGTTTTTGCAATTGTCATAACCATCATCGTTATTGATGTTATGGAGGTAACACTAACATATGCCATGGAGACAAATTGTTGTGGAGAGAAGGGAAGAGGAAGAAAAAGAAGACAAGAGGCTTAGTACTGTTGTAGGTATAGTTTGGTTCTAAAATATGAACACAACACCTACCAGGGAGTCTTCTTAGGTCCTGCTAAACACTCAGCCTAAGAGACTACCATGGGCCATCTTGGGTACTGATCTACTGAGAATGATATAAGATGGGAACCACAGCTTGCCAGCAGAGCAGGGCTTGCAGCAGTTCAGCTCAGCCATCGACCTAGGTGCAAAGAGATAAGATCTGTGTTGGGCAGCTGCAGGAGCTGCCATGGCTTATAAGCTCCATGCCTCATAGGAAACAGTATTTTTGGTAACAACTCCATTGGCACAGCTTCCAGAGTTTCTGGAATGAACACTGCAGTTATAAAAATCACCACCTCAGGGATGTCCAAGGTGTGATGTACCCATCAGGTATTTGCAGTTCTCTTATAGTTCCTTGAAATCCAGATAAAACAGGGTATTTTTACCATAAGAAACATGATTTAGCAACATGTTGGCACATACCGTCTTTTATCTGTTTTCAGGGAAGTTGAACTTGGATGTTAACTGAAGGTCAAATTAGCATGCAAGAGGGGAAGGGTTTTGTTAGCCCTTCACTCATCGTGGGATATTTGGTTATTTTACAGAGAAATCAGACCTGTTCTAGATTGTGAGCAACATGTAAGGGTGTTAGACATGGGATTTGAGATTTAAGGAATGTGTGTATAGAAGGTATAAGAAATGAGTTAGGGGATCCATAGCATGTTTACAGGTCAGAGGCACGGTCTGGTCAGTGAAACGTTTTGCATCCTGGCCAGTTACTGAGGATACAGTGAAAGTGTCTCCCAGGTAACCAGGTTGTGCTGTCCTTCCTTGAGCAGACTGGATTTGTGACAAAAGACAAAAATGGCTTCTCTTTTACACAATATATGAAAGTATGCCAACTGACATGCCAAAAACACGAAGGAAACAAGCAGAGCTTCAAGAGATACTTACCCCTACAGCTTCTCAGGCCCATATCCCAGCTGCCTCCCCTGTCTGTAGATGTCAGTGTAATGATCTCTTCAGAACCTGAATACCCTGTGGCCTGTAGGGTTTGCAGGTTATGAAAAAGGTGAGGTACCACATTCTTCAGTGAGGAATTCTTGGAACCTGGAGATAACTCCACATTTTGGGTTTCTTTATGGTTTTTTCCTCCCTCTCTACCTTTCTTCTTCTTCTTCTTCTTTCTTCTTTCTACTTCTTTCTTCTTTCTTCTTCTTTTTGAAAAACTAGCAAAGCTTAATTCTAGGAGAGTGGATAACTGAAAACCAAGAAGGGTCTTGAGGGTCCTGGACCAGATTATACACATGTGAGGTCTGTGTATTGCCCTATTTGCACAAGAACATGTGTCCTGGGTCAGTCCAAGTTCCATGAAGGCAAAATTGTGAAGTGGGGGGATTTTGCCTTTGATTCTCACTTCTATTTTTAGGGCCTCTCTCCTTCTCTCTAGGACCTCTCTGCCACTTGGTGGATCTCATTCCTGGGCCATGTTCACAAAGGGTCTTGTCCGCTTACTAAACTGTTTCTATATTCAGGATAAACTAATTCCAGGAGGGATTGCAGGAAAAATTGCATTTTAATAGGCATCTCACCTGAGTGAAAAACTGTTAATAGCCAAAGGGACTGAGTCTCTAATAGTGAGAGTTGAGGTGTGGCAGAAAGAGTGGGGAAGGGAGAGTTTAGAAGCAAGGCAGGAGGAAGTAAGATCCCTGGTCAGGCCACTTAGGGACAGCAGGAAGGCACCAGTGTCCTCAGGCAGAGCCCTGAGAGAGTATGTGGGCTTCTGAGTCTTCTGTGGGCAAGGCTACCCACCGTGCCTCTAAGTGTGTGAAAGTGGAGATGGTGGAAGGATGGACAGGTACCTTTGGGCTATGTCTGTGAAGTTTCCTGTGGTCACTCTGGGGGTGCATGTCTAGGTGGGTAGGCTTTGGATGTGTTTGCATATAGTTGCAGGTGTGATTCTCCATCTACTGCAATCTTAAATTCACACTTTCATCTGTTATTTACCATAATGAAAACATTTGGGAAATACGTGCAATGGAATATGCTCATATGTAGATTTTAAAATCTATCATATATGTAGCACTTAACAAAGCATTTTTATAGCCATCATTTTATTTGAATCTCCCTGATAGTTTAAAGTTTAAGTAGTTTAAATTGTTACCCACATTTTACAGATAAGGAACTGAGTTTCAGACCAATGATAAAACTTGCCAAAGTGTAAACAGCAGAGTCTGTACTGATTTGAATTCTGTTCCTTGCACTCTAACACACATAAAATTTTATTTTGGAATTAACTGGACAGCTGGTTTCCCAGACATAACAAGGTTCACCTGCATGGAGGTTGTTAGTGCTCTCTAGGGCACAAGCTTTTATGGATGGGAGACTGTAGTGTACAGAGGGTATAGTTATGATTGATATTGGGGTGTGCATATTTAGGCAAAAAAAAGCCACTGGTTATCTTCTGTCCTCTTAATCAGCTCATCAAAGCCGAATAGGAACCTCTTTAATACCAGTGTAATCTATAATTAGAGTATAAGATACTAACAATAGATAGTAAGGTGGTTTGAAAGTTAAAACTCTAAATCAGATACTATTACTAAATTTGACAAATGAAGGAAAATAAACACAAGATTCTTAATATACTTGCCCTATGAATAGTTTATGCTTCATTGAAAACAGAACAATAATAACATTTTAGCTATTCTTATCATTAAAAGAAAAAGGAGAAAAAGGTTTCTGTTTGATTTCCTAATTTGCATTTAAATAGATTCATTTAACATATACTATTTATTAAGAACTAGATTTGTATATTTTCACTGGATTTTAGCCAGCAGAAAAAAAAACTACTTAGCTTGGTAAAAACAAAACCCCAAAAAGAAAGGAAAAAAAACCCCAAATGGCTCACACATAACATCTGTCTTCTTAATAAGACAAAACTATTTTGATTTCAAAGAGATACAATTTTATTATTTAGACATGAACTTCCTCTTTGTAGAATTTTTTGTTATATTACATTTTGTTGAACGCACCATTTGTAACTTCTCAAAAAACAAAGACATATCAAAAAGTTTGAAGGCACTTTGGAGATATTTTTAGTTTAAATGTCCTAGCTGGAAGGGAGCTTAGAAAGAGTCCACTTACTTGGAGATTAGCAAAGGAAGAACCTATGACCAACTCATAGTATTCATTTATTCATTCAGTGAGTATTTATTGAGAGAACTAGAGCTATTTGAATCAATTGTCCCTAGACTCCTGGCATTCCATCATGGTGGGGCAGGCAGTGGAGGAAGGGGAGAAAAAGGAGGAGGTGGAGGAGGGGAAGCAGGCTAGGTATTGGCAGGGGAATGTTCCCATTGATGAATAGCACCTTACCCCAGCTGGAGTACCACAGTACCCTTGCAGCTACCTTTTAGGGATAACTGCCCTGTGGAGCCCAGGCAGAGAAAGTCTTACAGCCATATGAATAGGAGGCAGGCAGTGTCCCCAAAGCCTGGCTCATTGGTCACTCAGTGAATGTGGCCTTGGGTAGAATAAATTAAATCTACACCTTGGACTTTACATCCCTGAACCTGTTTTCCTGCCTGTGAAGTGGGCCTGATGATTGCACCCTATGGGATTGTTTTATGGATGCAATGTAATGTTGAAGGGTGAATGGACATTTTGAACTCTAAAGCATCACACCATGGTCAGGGCTGAGACTAAGAAGCTTCCTTTCTTTTTATTTTATTTTATTTTTTGAGACAGAGTCTTACGCTGTTGCCTGGGTTGGAGTTCAGTGACACGATCTTAGCTTGTTGCAACCTCCACCTTCTGCGTTCAAGCAATTCTCCTGCCTTAGCCTCCTGAGTAGCTGGGATTACAGGCACCTGCTACCAAGCCCAGAAGCTTCCCTTCTCTGGCTATAAAACAATGTCATTTTTCTCACTGACATAATTTTATTCAAAAAGATAAAAATTTAAGTTGTAGCAATGAGTATATCTTTTGATCCAGGAGAATCAACAAAACTATTTTTTATTTTGGGTGGGGAAAAAAATACATTCCATAAGTTTTCAAATTGAGCCTATTATAAACCAGGATGCTTACCTCCATTCTGCAAACCACTATCTCTTGCAAATGAGGAAATGACAGAAATGAAATTACTTTTCCACAGTCTCATATGGAGTTAGTGACAGAGCTGGGCCTGGAACCAGCCTAGTACTCATCTCACTTGACTGTATATATACATACACACCCATGCATGGATGCACACACACATTCTGCCTCTGCTGCCAGCTCCACTGAATGCAACAGAGATGACTATGACCCTTACAGACAGTCAGGCTTGCAAGGGTGAGGATTATATGTAAGTAGGCAGCAAGTTTAGGCCCAGAGAAGACTTGTCAAAATCCCTTAGGAAACCCTGGTTCCTGACATCACATGAGACCATCTACTTCCCAGAGCAGATCTTTTTCTCTTTACTGAGATGTGTGTCACCTCTTTGGAGCACCACCTCCAGTGAAAGTTAAACTTTTCCAGAATGTCCCAGAACCCAGTGAGAAGCTTGTATGCTCCAAACGCAGGAGGCAAAATCAGTTGGGATGGCATGGGTGCAGACCTCATTCTGTAAGAAGCTGATTCAGCAAAGTGCACAGTTCTGTCAGCACCCTCAACTCTCACCTGTCTTTAACTCATTTTTATATTCCTTTCCACCCTAATTGGCCCATGCTCAGCTTTTCCTACCCTGTGATCTGGTGCTGAGCAATCTAATCATTCTGGTGACATAACTCAGCTGCTTATTTGCATATCTAAATCATCATTTTAACATAAAATACAGGGAAGGTCACTTATCTGCCACTGAGATATCCAAGAAAGTGTATGGAGTGAGTGCTTTTCATCACAAGTTCCAAGGACTTCAGGCATTTCAGACTTTCATTAGCCTTATTGATTCTTTTGTCAATAAGAAAAGAAATGAGAAATTATTTTAAAATGGGGCTGGGAGGCAGACTTTTAAAGATAAAAATTACAGAATGAGAGTCCTCTAAACTCCTGGGGCACCTGTCTTCTTTTCCTTCTTGTCCTTAATAATAATTAAAGAAGAAAAAAAAAAAGCCATGACCAAATGCCTGTAATGTGAGGGTGGCGGAGGCTAGAGGACCCAGGATAGTGCACACAGCACAAATATCGACCCAGCCTCTACAGGAGCCCCAGCCTGAAATAAATCCTCTGGCACTCAGAAGTAAAGAATGGTCCTTTCCTCCTTTCTTTACCGTTGGTGTAGGTTGATGGAAGTGTAATTCTAAAGGGAGAATAATCTCCAAATCATGCGCGGTTGCTTTTGGAAGGTGATGTTTTTATACTTAGGTGTGACTTGTTACAGCCCTGATGTTTCTCTCCTGACCTTCAGACACAAATCTAACTGCCTACTGGATACTTTCCCTTGAAACTCTCATAGGCCAAGCTCAGCACATCTAAAATGGAACATAGTATTTCCCACCAAGCTTTTTATCTTCCTCTTGTCGTGGTACTGTTTATTACCAGGACTCAGGGTGCCATGCCAGAAACCTGACTGTTCTACCTCTTCCCCACCTTTTCCTCTCTAAACAACCAAGTCCTCAATAATGCTCCGAGTAGCTCTCAAATCTGCCAATTTCTCAGACTCTACTGCCACTCCCCTAATCCAAGATTCCAGGTCTGCACCCTCATCAGGATTTCTGTAGCAGCCTTCTAACCATTTCCCTTCCTTTCTAGTCCACATCCCTCGCTGCCATCAAAGCTCACTTCACACTTCACTACTCAGTTTAAAACCTTCCACCAGCACCTGGCAGCTGACAATGTGTGCTGCAGGTTTCCTGAAGCCTGTGTACAGGGCTCTTTGTGGTCAGCCTGTCCCACCTACCTCCCCAGCCACATCTCCTTGATGCCAGGATCCAGAAACACAGCTGAGGAGCCTTCATTGTCCTCAACACAGCGGGCTCTCCCCAGTTCTGCCGCTTTGTCTGAGCATGCATCCCACTGACCTTCACCTAGCTGATTACTACCTGAATCAAGGCTCAATTCAGATGTCACCTCCTCTGAGAAGCCTTCTCTGCTCTTCCCCATCCCACTCCCTCAAGAATAGGTGAGGTGCCCTCCTCTGTGCTCCCTCAACAGCCAATATTCAACTTATCAGTAGATTTTTTTAGATGTAATTTTAATCACATTGTGTGCTACATTGTACTAAAGTTGTATCTGAGTCCATGTCAACTTTCCACATTAGCCTTTAAGCCACCAATACTCAAGAACCATATTTTAGTCATTTTTTCCTCATGTGACCTCCAGTGGTGCCTGGCACATGGCAAGTGTCCCATAAATATTGGTTGAATGTAATTGAAATAGTCAATTCACTTCTCTGTTAAAGGGACATAATTGGATAAGCCTGCAGTCCTGGCTCCGGAAAGCTGGCGCAATCGTGGCTGCTTCTTAGCCTGCTTCTGTGTTCAGCTCCTTCCTGCTGTACTCTGCAACTGGGCCACAGCCTTTAGTCCATCCCAAATGGAGTGTGAGGCTTAAGTAGTGCAGCTGTCTTTTCCAGATGTATTTTTTCACACCTTTCCTGGCTTTCGCTGACTTAGCCAATGTTTTTTGGTCCCCAGCATGTGTGAGTCACTGAGCTGGAATGATGAGGGGCCTCAAGCTGTGGCATATTGGAAATGGTTGAGTTTCCAGGTCCTCACCCTCATTGGGATTTCTGTAGCAGCCTCCTAAGCATTTTCTCTTCCCTTCTAGTTCACATCCCTCTGGGGAGGAGAAACTGTAAGGGACATGTGATTGCTGACTTCAAATATTTAAAGGGCTGCCTTAAAGAGAAAAAAGTAGAATTTTCTGCTCTGGACAGAAAATCACAGAAAGTCCAACTTAAACTGGCTTGAATAATAAAGAAGATTTCTTGGCTCAGGTCCAAGGAAGTCCAGAGACAAAGTGGAGACCAGACAAGGCTCAGCCAGGGCTCTGCCTGCTTCCTGCAGTTGTCTTGGCTCCACCCTTTCTCTACTCATTGGCTTCACCCTCAGGCTGCCAGAAGATGGCTGCAGCAATTTGAGGTCAGAGCTACAGACAACACTACTAGAGGAAGAGAAGCCATAACTAAAGAACTACGATTCTGTTTTCCTAGAAGTTTCTAGCAAACTACACTCATGTTTTATTGTACTAAATTGAATCACATCCTTATATCTGAGACAGTCGCATTGGTTGGGAAATGTCATGCACTGGTTGGCTTAGGTCTGGTGTCCCAAAGAGCCAGTGGTTCTGGTCAGCTCCCACTGAAGTACGCAGGCTGCCTGGAAGAGGGCTGGATACCTAAGTGAAAACAGGGTACGGAGCTAGGAGGAGGAAAATGGCTTAATGCCCACTGTGCTAGCACCAGGCAGTACTTATATTACCTTTAAAACTCTCATCTTCTGGTTCCCAGTGGGTTATAGCAGAAAACCTGGATTTGTGAGGCTGTAGAGTTATGAGAAAAGTTGATTCAGTTAGGAATCAATTCAACATTGTGTGTGGCTGGGCAGTGTATAAGGGGGGCAGGAGCAGGTAAGGATGTCCCTGTTGCTTGCTTCAAGGATTTCTCCCTTCTACTAGTGCAGTAGGAGATACATTAAGCCTCCCAGCTTGTCTCCTCAGCACCTGTCCCTAAAGCAAGCATGCTGGGAATGGTAAACAGTTTCCTCTCCCATATGCCAATTACCTCACTCATTTTCTCTTTTTCCCTTAGGCTCTGTAAAGCAACACACTGGGTCCTGGTGGGTTCTTAAGCTGAAAGTGAGGGCTCTTCTGAGAAATTAGGCGGTGGCCCACCCCTACGACAACTCTGAGACTCAGAATATAACTGGTTCTCACTGAGCACCAGCAGGAGAGCTTTTTTCCCTTCCACTAGCTCTGAAAGTTTTGCCCTATTTGACCCATGACCATTCTGATTACGCTGTGCCTTCTTGTCCCCTCTAGATGTTCGACTGGATAAGCCACAACAAGGAGTTATTCCTCCAAAGCCACACGGAGATTGGAGTCAGCTACCAGTATGCCCTAGACCTCCAGACGCAGCACAATCACTTTGCCATGAACTCCATGGTGAGCTGAGGGGCTGTTAGCACTGCCTCTGGGAGTGGGAGTATGGGGAGAAGGGGGAGGAGGGACAGAAACAGACTTTCCACCCAAGGAAGAATGAAGAACTGTGAACATGTGGACCCTTTGGTGTTCTGTTTGTTGCAGTGGGGATGAGTGTAGGGCATGTGGCCAGCCAGCTGTTCCTGCAGTAGATTATTCCTCCAGATCCTGCTTTACACAGTGAAAGAATGGACCTGGGGTTGTAGAATGCACTGGCTCAGCTCGATTCTAGAAGGGCGAGTACCAGTTCCACTTCACTGACTTAGCCAACTTTTTTTGGTCCCCAGCATGTGTGAGTCACCAAGCTGGGATGGTCAGGGGCCTCAAGCTGTTGCACATTGGAAATGGCTGAGTGACCTGGGGCCGTTTAAACTGGGGAAGAGAAACTCTAGGGGACATGTTCGAATATTTAAAGGGCTATCTTAAAGAGAAAAGAGTAGAATTGCTCTGTTTCTTTAGAAGGCAGAAATGTTCAGGGGATGGCAGTTTGAGTGGGAGGCAGGACATGGCTCAGAGCAGGAGGTGGGGTGGGTTGCAGTGGGAGGTAGTGAGCTCTCCGTGATGGCGACGGTTCAGGCAGATGGGGAATTCAGAGAGGGATGTTTGCTAACTGTATGGCTGGATAGAATTTACTTTGCCTCTCTATGCTTCAGTTTCTTTATTTATAAAATGAAAACAATAATAGTTACCATATAAGATTGTTGTAAGGATTTAATGTGTTAACTGTAAAACAAGAATGGTGCCTGGCATATAGTAAGTCATCAGTAAATGCTGGTGTTATAATAATAATAAGGATGGAGGAGTTCAGTCCAGATGACCACTCTTATTCTCCAAAAACCTAACACTTTGGGATATATTTTTGTTTTCCTGAGTGGTTGCCCCAAGATTTTATTTCAAATTGTGTCTGCTCCTTGAAGCCATTATATTTCAAACTCCTATAGCCTTAGAATGCCTCTCTCTGTCTCCTCTGCCAGCTCTTCCTACTTGAATTATTGGCCCAGAAAAATACCTCCACCATTCCTCATATATCTGAAAAACAAAGACACCTTATCATTGTAGCTGGTGATGTTGGGAGTGGGGCAAATATTAGAAAAACAGAAACAAGGAAAATCATAGAGGCCAAGAAGGAAGAGAAGTTCATTTTCTACCAAGCTGTTTTAAATATGTTATACACTGGAGTTCACACACTGGAGAAGGAATATTTTAGGTTGGCACAAAAGTAATTATGCTTTTGCCATTACTTTGAATTAAATAATTCTGGCCTCAAGTTGTTCAGTGTCTAGCTAGAGAAGGAAAATTTCAGATAATCATGGTGCAGCTTGATATGTGCAGTAATAGATATGCTGAGTTAACTAAGAACCTTAAAATCTCAGTGGTTGAAAACAACCGAGGTTTATTTATCGCTCCTACCACACACCCATCCCTAGCTTGTAGGAGCTCTGCTTATCATAGCCACCCAGGGAGACCTGGGTTGATGGTGTAACCACCAGCTCAGATTTGCCAGCTCAGATGCTGCCAGCCTTGCCAGACAAAGCATGTACCCGAGGACACACACTGGCTCTGAAACCTTCCAACTAGAAGTGACACATTTTCTCACATTCCATTGGCCAACACAAATCACAGAACCACGTCTAATTTGAAGTGGCTGGGGACATCGTGCAGTCCTATCACATGCTGGGAAGGAGGGAACAGGATGGTTGTGAACAGCTCTAATGACTACCACACTGAAGGATGTTAGGTAGAGGTGAACATCATGAGACTTGCATAGAAAGATCACTCTGGTTGCAGAGATGAAGGTTGTGAGACTAAGGAAGGAAATCATTAACACTGATTGTGTTATCAGTCTTGGCCACAACACAGTCTTGTGTCTTCATCTAAATGTAAAGACTCATTCTCTTCCCATTAGTCTCCTGTGGATATTTCTTATCTCTGTCTCACTTTAGTGTAGAGTAGCAAAGCAATTGATCACAGGTGATTAAGAACGTGAACTCAAATCTGGTCAAGTTTGATTATTTGTGTGCCCAGTGGATTTTCCCTGGTGAGTTTTACAAATTCTGTGACAGAATTTGCACATCACACAACCATCTGGCCCTAAGGCAGACAAACTCATTTTAATAAGAAACAAAGACAACCATAATTAGGGAGGTAAGATCACCACCAAACCCCTAGAAACAGCGACTGCAAAGTTAAAAGAGCCTTTGGTTTTTAATTGTCTGTACAACTGCTCTTCTCTACTAGTATGCATAACAGAGTTAACAGCACATCAAAGACCTTTCTTCTGACAGATTACTGTTGAAGTCTCCATTTTTTAGGACAAAAATAAGGGAGAAAATTTACTGAAGGGAAGTAACTTCTGGAACTGGGAGAGAGAAGAGAAGAGATGTAGTATACAACAGCCAATTAGTGTTTCCCAGCCCATTTGTAGCCTCCCTCGCTGTGAATGTACACAGCACTCAGAGGCCCCCTTGGCCTGATTAGGCTGGATCTTCTTGTGGCTTCAGGGTGAGGGAAGGGAAATCTCAGTGTTGTTGGATCAAGTTACCTGGGCTCCTGTGCTTGATAAACATGGCCTGGTGCCTTTATTGCATGGGAGGTTTAAGATTTGTTATTAAAAGAAACTTCCTGCAAAAAGGGATGTCAGCATCCCAAGCAGATGAAAGGAGGGAATTATAGATTCCTTTTCTCTGGCCTAAGCGGTGGATGTTGCTGTCAAGAAACAGATGTATGCAAGTGGCTATTACTTGAGCTCAATGACTACAGGAATGATCAGTTACTCAGGGGAAATGGGAATGTGGATTGTTCTGTAAATTCACTGCAGCATTTCTGTTCTTGGAAACTATACACATGCATATACATATGCCCACACATCCATTCATGTAAATGTAAATATAGCATACTTTGTTTTAGGCTGCAGGTAAGTCTTTTGGTATTGAATCTTGTTTTACCACAGGGAAATAGGCCAACAGTTCCTTATGTTTCAGGGAGTTCACAGATCCCTTTGAAATCAAATGAAGGTTACGAGTCCTCTCTTCAGAGACATATATGCATAAACACATTTTTTAGACAGTTTCCAGAGATTCAGGGGAATCCTAAAACCTGTCAATCAACCTCCCCAACTTAATGTCCTAAGAACCTTATCACTTCTTTATTCACTCATTCAACAAATAATTAAGGATCAGACATTGTGTTGAATACTGAGCATATAGTGGTGAACAAGACAGAGATGATTATGTTTCATGGAGAGTCCATTGGAGAGATAGATGTGAAGGTATAATCTCACAAATAAATATATGATTACAAACTGATAAGTCTTATGTTGGAAGAGTAAGGGATGTTGTGGCAGAGTTTAAGAAAAGGGCCCAATTTAGATGGGGGGTGGTCATGTACATTTTTCAATTAATCTGCATTGACTTAATGTTGATTTTTCATTCATTGATAGTAATTAATGGCCTGTGAATTGAAGTGACTCTGTAAAGTACCAAAGAACTTACAGTTTAAAGAAGTCCTAGGTATATCATTTTGTCAGTGAAAATGATCAGCTAATAACTTACCTGTTCAGTTTTATTTTCGCATGTCAGGTGTTTATGCATTAAAGACCCAACTCCTGCAAAGGTGAACATTACTGAGAGTATTAATTTGCTAGGGCCGCCATAACAATGTCACAGACTGGGTGGCTTGAACCACAGAAATTTGTTTACTCACAGTTTTGGAATCTAAGAGCTCAAGATCAAGGTGATGGCAGGTTTAGTTTCTCTTAAGGCCTCTCTTCTTGGCTTGCAGATGGCTACCTTCTCACTGTGCTGTCACATGGCCTTTTCTTGGGAGCACACCCCTCGTATCTCTCTGTATGTCTTAATTTCCCCTTTTTATATAAAGATACTACTCAGATTGGATTAGATCCCACCCTAATGGGCTCATTTTAACTTAATTACCACTTTAAATACCCTGTCTCCACATGCAGTCACCTTTTGTGGTACTTATGGGTTAGGGCTTCAACATATAAATTTTGTGGTTATACAATTAAGTCTGTAATACAAAGAAATAATTGCATATCATTAAATCACAGAAGAAAAATCAGAAATTTGCTAAATTTTCTCTATAAATTGGAACCTGGAGAGGCCATCAATTATTAACATACCAAGAGTGTGGGAGTGATACCTTACTAAATATGGTACATAAATAAAATGAAAAAAAGTTAAAATTGGTTGATCTTTGGATTTTTTGTCATAACATGTGTTTTTGAATTTCCCACTGGGAAATCCTGTTCTTTTGATTTTCAATCAATAATAATAACAACCCACCTACCTAAACGCAGTAGGAAAATATTCTATTGCTTCTTACAGTGCCTCAGAAAACCACCTTTCCTGAACCTTCCTCTTTTTAAATTCTGCCTTCTGTTGTGGAAGCCTTTAGCATAAATTTTCCTTCCCCTGAGTGTGATCTTCTTCTCTGATTGGAGTGTGGGCAGATGGAAGTGAAGTTGGGTGGTAATATTCACAGAACAGTCATATAGCCATCTATGTTCTGGTTCTTCATGAGACTCACAGGAGTACATGCAAACATAACACAATCTTATTTACAATTTTAATTAGCTGGTTCTTTGGGAAAAATAAATTGCTAATGGCTTCTGTCTAGAGTTTTAAAATATGAAATGATATTCATTTTCTATTATGAGTATGAAGATTCACAGTAGTGATAAAAATGTGCAGCTGGGCAAGAGGAATTCCTTCTGCTGCAGCATGCTTGATAGCTGTTTTAATCCCATTAATTTGCTCAACAAAGGCACACATTGCCCCTTGATGATGTGGAAATCAGACCAGTTGCAGAAAAGACTACAGTGTTCTCTCTTTGTTTTGAGGAAAGGTTATAAATGAGCACCAAGGAAAAATCAGATCTGGTATTTGAAAACTCAAGATTCTGAGGCAGGTGGTCTCCCAACTCTAATCTCCCATCTCTAATCTGAGAAACCTTGCCCTTGGGCCCTCTGTCATCTTTGATTCTTGTCATCCCCAAACCGTGATTCTGTGGTACTTCCCATCTCCAAACAGGCAGCACTTTTTAGAATGACAGAATTTCTAGATTTTGATGTAAACACACACACACACACACACACACACACACACACACACACACACACA
>NW_022437999.1:0-20334 GCF_009761245.1 Sapajus apella | reverse complement strand
ACATCTTATTTAAAGCCTGAAAATATTTATATTAATGACTTGGTGAGATTTTTTTATTACATCACTTAACATGCAGAGGGCAAGAGAAAGGAGAGTGGCCTTCTAAGGCTTAGCATTGAGCGTGTGCTTCTCCAGACAGAGCTGAGCTGCAGCTCATCTGTCAAGAACAGTGTGTGATCTTCACATGAAATTTTGCAGTCTTAGTTTCTCTAATCAGACAGCAACTACTTGTTGTGACTGCTAGTTTATCTTCTCTGAACCCAGGGAAAGTGAAAAAAGACTAGCATGCCTTCTGGATCTGCTACGTATCATATGCTATACTCAGCACTTTTCATATATTATCATATTATGATCCTTGTCTTCTTTGACCCAGACATTTGAAGAGTTTGTGTGAAAAAGGTGGAAGAGGGAAAAAATGGAGGAGAAAGTGGAGGCAGAGACCATCATTTGGTGAGAAGTCTGCAATGTGCTAGTTGATTTTTGTTCTATGAGATCAAGGCTGGCTTGGTCTCACCTTTGCAAGGAGATAAATGCCTGTGTATCTGGGAGGGTCTCAGTCTAGACAGTCACTTCAGGGTTGAAAGCAAATCTGAGCTATCACTCCCCTCCAGTGGTTCCCCAATGCATCTTTTTCCCTTTGTGATCTGGTATCTCCCTATCTCCTACTATCCCTTCTTACTATCCTTCATTTTATGCTGCTTCATTAAACCTCCAGGCCTTTGCTCAAGCCAGTTCCTCTCATTAAAACGCCCTTTCCAACTACACCTTCTTTGCCTGACTAAATCCTGCTATGTTTTAAATGCCATCCAGGTGTTGCCACCCAGAAACTATCCATGCTTTTCCCTAACCCTACCTCTGCCAAGTCGGACCGAGTGCTCCTCTGCTGTCAGCCTACAATATACATCTTTTATAGTACTTTTCATATTTACTAACATTAACAGAATCTTGAATGTATTTGTATCCCTCACTAGACCGTGGCCTTGATCTTTTATCACCAGTGTCTAATCTGATGTCTGGAATACAATGAGTGCTCAATAAGTGAATAAAAGATCACACTAAACATCATGAGCATGTAATTCTTGGCATCAGGATGCTTTCGGCTGCAAGAAACAGAAGATGGACTAAAATTGGCTTAAATATCAAGGAAATATTTCACATTTTAAGTAGTCATTCAAAGACAATATGAGCTTCAAGATTGATGAGTCAGTGCATGCCCATCTTCAGGGACGCAGGATCTTTCTATCTCACTCCTCTACTGAGATCTCACTGTTCTGCCGAGAGCTTCATCACAAGGCTGTTTCCCCCCATGATTCTAAGACAGCTGCCAGTTGTAACAGCAAACATGCTTCACTATTCCCAAGTGATAGAGTAGCAGGAGAAGGAAGCAGAAACAGACACTGGCTTCTCTTTCCCAGAGTCCCTAAGCAAATTTCACCTCAATTTCATTGGTTCGTACTCACTAAGATTTGTCCAATTCTGAACTTGTAAATGAAAAGGGGAGTGAAATTAGTATGACTGGTTTGAACACATGATCTGGGTGAAAATTAGGGAATCAATGTCTAATATACTACTTTAAAAGGAGCTTTCTTAGAGTCTATTATGTTCCATTTTCTCTCTCCTTTCCTCTGGAACTCTAAGTATGCCTGCATTAAAACTATGCTATCCAACAGGGGAGTCAGTAGCCACAGGGCTAATTAAACTTAGTGGGTGCAGCATACACTATTATGGTGATGGATACACTAAAAGCTCCCAGACTTCACCATTATGCAATCTATCCATGTAACAAAATTGTATTTGTACCCTTTAAACTTATTCAAATAAAAAAGGTAGTTAAAAATAAAATTTTTTGTTGTTTCTTTGTGGTTTCTTTTTTTGAGATGAAGTTTCGCTCTTGTTGCCCAGGCTGGAGTGCAGTGGTGTGATCCCAGCTCAGTGCAACCTCTGCCTCCGGGGTTCAAGCGATTCTTCTGCCTCAGCCTCCCAAGTAGCTGGGATTACAGACATGTGCCACCACGCCTGGCTAATTTATGTATTTTTAGTAGAGACAGGGTTTTGCCATGTTGGCCAGGCTGGTCTTGAACTCCTGACTTCAGGTAATCCACCTGCCTTGACCACCCAAAGTGCTGGGATTACAGGTGTGAGCCACCACACCAGTCTTAAAAATAAAATTTAAAACTCAGTTTCTCAATTTCACTCCCCACATTTCAAGTATTCAAAAGGCACCCATACCTAGTGGCAAACCAACTGGATAGGACAGATACCTAACATGTCTGTCATCACAAAAGGTTGTACTGGACAGCACTGTACTAGATCTTTTAATTATGTCCCACATCTCTTCTGCTATGTTTTGTGCTTCTATTTGCTTTTCAACCTGTGTTTCAGTGTGCTGTTTTCTTTCTTTCTTTCTTTTCTTCCTTCTTTCCTTCCCTCCTTCCTCCCTCCCTCCCTCCCTCCCTCCCTCCCTCCCTCCCTTCCTTCCTTCCCTCCCTCCCTCCCTCCCTCTCTCTCTCTCTCTCTCTCTCTCTTTCTTTCTTTCTTTCTTTCTTTCTTTCTTTCTTTCTTTCTTTTGTCTTGTCTTGTCTTGTCTTGTCTTGTCTTGTCTTGTCTTTTTTGTGTGTGAGACAGAGTTTTGATCTTATTGCCTAGGTTGGAGTGCAATGGCACAATCTCGGCTTACTGCAACCTCCGTCTGCTGCTTTCAAGCAATTTTCCTGCCTCAGCCTCCTGAGTAGCTGGGATTACAGGCGCCCACCACCACACTCGGCTAATTTTTGTAATTTTAATAGAGACAGGGTTTCACCATGTTGGCCAGACTGGTCTCGAACTCCTGACCTCATGATCCACCCGCCTCAGCCTCCCCAAGTGCTGGATCACAGGTGTGACCCACTGCCCCCAGCCCAGTGTGCTGTTTTCTATTGATTTGTTTTCAAGTTCATTCATCCTGCTTGATGTTGCATCTGTTCTGCCATTACACTCATCCAATGAAGTCTTAAGTTCAGTATTATATTCTGTAGTTCTAAAATGTTCATGTGATTCTTTTTATAGATGGCATTCCATCTTTTAATCCATTTTGTCACTTTCCCCCCATTTTCTTTAAGATGTAAATCATAGTTATTTTGAAGACCTTGTGTGCTAATTCACATTAGGATCATCTTCTATTGACTCATTTTTCTGATTATCAGTAACTTTTCGCTGTCTCTTTATATATCTTGTAATTTACATTGTATAGTGGATATTGTTGATGATACAGTTTAGAGGCTCTTGTTAGTTTATCTTTCTCTAAATGTTTTAAAGCCTTATTCTAGAATGCAGTTAAATTACAAGAAGATTATCTTGATCCCATTGAGCCTTGGTTTAGATTTTGGTATGGTAGGTATATTTGTATCTTTTTATTAATCATAGGGTATAGCCCTCATTCTAAAGATGTGGCTCTTAATCCTATAGCCTGGTGTTTTTGGGGTTCCAAATGAATGCCCAGAGAGCTCATGAAAGCCTCTCTACTCTGTTTGAATTACAGCTCCCACTTTTCCGCAGCATTGTGCGACCTCTAAAATTTCTTTTTAGCTCTCAATATGTCCCACCTCTCATAGCTGTTCTCTGCTAGACTTTCTGGAGTCTTGTCCTGCATGTGAAAAGCTTGGGATTTGGCTGAGGACCTGAGGGAAATTTTACTGAAGATTTTAAGGTAGCTCCTGTATATCTCCCTCCTCTGTAATATTCTATCACCAGTCTCAGCCTCCTTACCAGCCATTGAATGCTAATATCCATTTTTTACATCCATCAAGACTTGCTGCCCTCTGCTCACCTTCTGTTTCTCTGCTCTACAGTTAGGAAAATATCCTCAGGGAGAAAGCAGAGGTGAATATGGGACTTAACATGGTATGTTTTTCCTCTTTAAAAGATCATTGTTCTATAGTGGTTATTGGCCAATGTCTTTCAAATAGTTAATAGACAGTAGGGTTAAATCTGACAGTAGCTACCCAGTCATGGACAGACCATACATAAGTCTCCACGTGAACATTTTAAATGCAAGTATATTGAGATTACCTGGAGAGCTTCTATGGAATCAGAACATCAATGGTAGGGCCTAGGAAGTTATATATACATGTGTGTGTGTCTGTGTGTGTGTGTGTGTGTGTGTATACACACATACACACAAATATATATGTACACATATATACACACATGTAAAATTTTATTTATATTTAATTAATTTAATTAATATATTTATAAATATAGAATTCTTTTTTTTGGGACGGAGTTTCACTCTGTCACCCCGGCTGGAGTGCAGTGGTGTGTTCTCAGCTCACTGCAACCTCTACCTCCTGGGTTCAAGTGATTCTCCTGCCTCAGCCTCACCAGTAGGTGGGACAATATATAACTACAGGCACCTGCTACTGTGCCTGGCTAATTTTTTTGTATTTTCAGTTCATCTTGTTGGCCAGGCTGGTCTCGAACTCCTGATCTCAGGTAATCTGCCTGCCTTGGCCTCCCAAAGTACTGGGATTACAGCATGAGCCACCATGTCCAGCCAGGAAGTTATATTTAAAAAAAAAACCCAACATTTCAGATCGTTCTAAATTAAGGCTATCTTTGTGAGCTACTATGGTAGACACTAGAGAAATTAGTTTCAAAGAAAAAAGTCAGTATGGGCTTATTTAGTAAAGAAAAGCATCAGGAGGAGATGAGACTTCAATTTGGAAGGATGGGAATAATCTGGAGATTTGAGTATTTATTTAATGGTGGGGGGAAATGTGGACACCAATATAGGGATGGAACGAACATAATAGGGTATGTTTACATGGCAGTGATTAAAGCAATTTGGCTGCAAAACATACTTGGTGTAGAACAGTGATGTGAAATAAAAGAATAAGGCAGATTTGGATCAGTCTAGGGTGGGGAGAGGCCTTGAATACCTGGTTAAGAAGATTGGATTTTCGTTGTAGGCATCAGCAACAACAGGGTTTGTTTTTTTGTTTTGTTTTTGTTATCTTGACTGAGAGAATGACATGGGAAAGAAATGTATTGCAGCAGTGAACCTGATGGGGTCACATGGCTTAGTATAAGGGACAGAATGGAGTAAGGGGACCCAATAGACAAATATTTGTAATTATCTAGGCAGGGTGGGCTGAGGGATGAGTAGCAGCAGCAATGGAAATAAAGGGCATATTCCAGAGTTATTTGAGAAAATAGAGAAAAAGTTGAGCTCTGAGGGATGACACGAAGATGTGGGAAGACAGGAAAAGGAAGTAGTTTTGAGATGCTTGTGGAACATCAAGAGGATATTCATATTGAGTCCATAGATACTGTCTTAGATTGTTATCTGTTGCTATAAAATAATGCCTGAGACTAGGTAATTTGTAGAGAAAGATTTATTTAGCTCGTGGTTCTGGAGGCTGGGAAGTCCAAGAGCATACAGCATCCTGTGAGGATCTACTTGCTGCATCATGACATGGCAGAGGGCACCACATGTTGAGACAGGGCAAGTGTGCTAGCTCAGGTTCCTCTTCCTCTTTCTAAAGCCACTAATTCCATCATGGGGGTCCCACTTTGATGACCTCATCTAATCCTAATTACCTTCCAAAGGGCTCCCCTCCAAATGCCATCAACATATGAACCTGGGGATTAAATTTCCAACACATGAAATTTGGGGGCACGTTCAAACCATAGCAGGTACCATGTGACTGTGGATAGTCCAGGATTTAATTGTATATTTGGGAGACAATTTAATGGTTTAAAAGCATGACTTTTGGAGTTATGCAGATCTAGATTTAAGTCTTCAGTATGCCATCCAAAATGTGTGACCATGACCAAGTTACTTAATCTCTCTGAATCTGTTTCTCTACCTAAAAAAAAAAGATTGATGATTATGGTATTTATTCCTCATAAGGCTGTTATGAGGATTGAGATAATATGTGTAACCTCATTGTGTAGCTCCTGGCATGTATTTATTCTTGTCAGTTATCTGGGAAGTTATGGTTAGACAGCATCATGAAACAGGAAATTGCATGGGGATTTAGGTTCAGATGGATACTTTATCACTTATAAGCTGTGTGATCTTAGGCAATTTATTTGACCTCTTAATACTGAATTTTCACCATGTTTAAAATGGAATTAACAATACCTTCTTTGTAGCATTATTACGAGGATTATGTGACATAAACTATGAAGACTCTTGGCACAAGCACATGAAATAGGAAATAATGTTGTGAAGTTGTGGGCCCAGGTGGATATTCACATGGACAGGGTTTGATGGACAAAGTGTAAAGGGCTGAGATCCATCTTTAGATTTTCACAGTAGGCTGTGAGGGATACAAAAGGAAGCCACAAAGGAGCAGCCAGGGAAGTGGGAGGTAAGTTTAGATAAGTCAATATAGGATTGGAGGATTGGTAAGCTTTCAAAATTAGAGTTTTCCTATCATTTTTGTTATGCTGAGACTAGATATGATGAGTCAAGGAAGAAAATTTAAGTATGTGAAAGCACTGGTTCTCTAGAGAAAATGTTCACAAGTCTAGAGACTTGTGAAAGCAGGAAGAGAAGCTCATCATGTCTGCAGCCAGATGGGCTGCTGCTGAAAATTGCCAGGTCTTGAGGGGCAGACAGGGTGGAATTTCAGAAAGGACTGTGCAAGGCCAAAGTGAATGAGAACTGACAGAATAAATAATTAAGAAACTAGGAGGTGACTGGTTTTCATCGTGAGTGTCAAGTCAAGAAAGTAGTAAAAGCAACAAATTAATTAAGTTGTCCAAAGCCACTCAGCTAACTTTATTAGCTGTGTGGCTTTGGACAACTTAATTCATTTATTTGTGCCTTAGTTTCCTAATTCATACAATGGAGATGATGATGTCGAGGGTTAATATTGAGGAGATAATTATGAGGTTATTAGGAGGATTGAGTTAATATATCTAAAGTGCTTAGTACATTACCTGTCACATAGTGAGCATTTAGCAAATCTTAGTTTTTGCAATTGTCATAACCATCATCGTTATTGATGTTATGGAGGTAACACTAACATATGCCATGGAGACAAATTGTTGTGGAGAGAAGGGAAGAGGAAGAAAAAGAAGACAAGAGGCTTAGTACTGTTGTAGGTATAGTTTGGTTCTAAAATATGAACACAACACCTACCAGGGAGTCTTCTTAGGTCCTGCTAAACACTCAGCCTAAGAGACTACCATGGGCCATCTTGGGTACTGATCTACTGAGAATGATATAAGATGGGAACCACAGCTTGCCAGCAGAGCAGGGCTTGCAGCAGTTCAGCTCAGCCATCGACCTAGGTGCAAAGAGATAAGATCTGTGTTGGGCAGCTGCAGGAGCTGCCATGGCTTATAAGCTCCATGCCTCATAGGAAACAGTATTTTTGGTAACAACTCCATTGGCACAGCTTCCAGAGTTTCTGGAATGAACACTGCAGTTATAAAAATCACCACCTCAGGGATGTCCAAGGTGTGATGTACCCATCAGGTATTTGCAGTTCTCTTATAGTTCCTTGAAATCCAGATAAAACAGGGTATTTTTACCATAAGAAACATGATTTAGCAACATGTTGGCACATACCGTCTTTTATCTGTTTTCAGGGAAGTTGAACTTGGATGTTAACTGAAGGTCAAATTAGCATGCAAGAGGGGAAGGGTTTTGTTAGCCCTTCACTCATCGTGGGATATTTGGTTATTTTACAGAGAAATCAGACCTGTTCTAGATTGTGAGCAACATGTAAGGGTGTTAGACATGGGATTTGAGATTTAAGGAATGTGTGTATAGAAGGTATAAGAAATGAGTTAGGGGATCCATAGCATGTTTACAGGTCAGAGGCACGGTCTGGTCAGTGAAACGTTTTGCATCCTGGCCAGTTACTGAGGATACAGTGAAAGTGTCTCCCAGGTAACCAGGTTGTGCTGTCCTTCCTTGAGCAGACTGGATTTGTGACAAAAGACAAAAATGGCTTCTCTTTTACACAATATATGAAAGTATGCCAACTGACATGCCAAAAACACGAAGGAAACAAGCAGAGCTTCAAGAGATACTTACCCCTACAGCTTCTCAGGCCCATATCCCAGCTGCCTCCCCTGTCTGTAGATGTCAGTGTAATGATCTCTTCAGAACCTGAATACCCTGTGGCCTGTAGGGTTTGCAGGTTATGAAAAAGGTGAGGTACCACATTCTTCAGTGAGGAATTCTTGGAACCTGGAGATAACTCCACATTTTGGGTTTCTTTATGGTTTTTTCCTCCCTCTCTACCTTTCTTCTTCTTCTTCTTCTTTCTTCTTTCTACTTCTTTCTTCTTTCTTCTTCTTTTTGAAAAACTAGCAAAGCTTAATTCTAGGAGAGTGGATAACTGAAAACCAAGAAGGGTCTTGAGGGTCCTGGACCAGATTATACACATGTGAGGTCTGTGTATTGCCCTATTTGCACAAGAACATGTGTCCTGGGTCAGTCCAAGTTCCATGAAGGCAAAATTGTGAAGTGGGGGGATTTTGCCTTTGATTCTCACTTCTATTTTTAGGGCCTCTCTCCTTCTCTCTAGGACCTCTCTGCCACTTGGTGGATCTCATTCCTGGGCCATGTTCACAAAGGGTCTTGTCCGCTTACTAAACTGTTTCTATATTCAGGATAAACTAATTCCAGGAGGGATTGCAGGAAAAATTGCATTTTAATAGGCATCTCACCTGAGTGAAAAACTGTTAATAGCCAAAGGGACTGAGTCTCTAATAGTGAGAGTTGAGGTGTGGCAGAAAGAGTGGGGAAGGGAGAGTTTAGAAGCAAGGCAGGAGGAAGTAAGATCCCTGGTCAGGCCACTTAGGGACAGCAGGAAGGCACCAGTGTCCTCAGGCAGAGCCCTGAGAGAGTATGTGGGCTTCTGAGTCTTCTGTGGGCAAGGCTACCCACCGTGCCTCTAAGTGTGTGAAAGTGGAGATGGTGGAAGGATGGACAGGTACCTTTGGGCTATGTCTGTGAAGTTTCCTGTGGTCACTCTGGGGGTGCATGTCTAGGTGGGTAGGCTTTGGATGTGTTTGCATATAGTTGCAGGTGTGATTCTCCATCTACTGCAATCTTAAATTCACACTTTCATCTGTTATTTACCATAATGAAAACATTTGGGAAATACGTGCAATGGAATATGCTCATATGTAGATTTTAAAATCTATCATATATGTAGCACTTAACAAAGCATTTTTATAGCCATCATTTTATTTGAATCTCCCTGATAGTTTAAAGTTTAAGTAGTTTAAATTGTTACCCACATTTTACAGATAAGGAACTGAGTTTCAGACCAATGATAAAACTTGCCAAAGTGTAAACAGCAGAGTCTGTACTGATTTGAATTCTGTTCCTTGCACTCTAACACACATAAAATTTTATTTTGGAATTAACTGGACAGCTGGTTTCCCAGACATAACAAGGTTCACCTGCATGGAGGTTGTTAGTGCTCTCTAGGGCACAAGCTTTTATGGATGGGAGACTGTAGTGTACAGAGGGTATAGTTATGATTGATATTGGGGTGTGCATATTTAGGCAAAAAAAAGCCACTGGTTATCTTCTGTCCTCTTAATCAGCTCATCAAAGCCGAATAGGAACCTCTTTAATACCAGTGTAATCTATAATTAGAGTATAAGATACTAACAATAGATAGTAAGGTGGTTTGAAAGTTAAAACTCTAAATCAGATACTATTACTAAATTTGACAAATGAAGGAAAATAAACACAAGATTCTTAATATACTTGCCCTATGAATAGTTTATGCTTCATTGAAAACAGAACAATAATAACATTTTAGCTATTCTTATCATTAAAAGAAAAAGGAGAAAAAGGTTTCTGTTTGATTTCCTAATTTGCATTTAAATAGATTCATTTAACATATACTATTTATTAAGAACTAGATTTGTATATTTTCACTGGATTTTAGCCAGCAGAAAAAAAAACTACTTAGCTTGGTAAAAACAAAACCCCAAAAAGAAAGGAAAAAAAACCCCAAATGGCTCACACATAACATCTGTCTTCTTAATAAGACAAAACTATTTTGATTTCAAAGAGATACAATTTTATTATTTAGACATGAACTTCCTCTTTGTAGAATTTTTTGTTATATTACATTTTGTTGAACGCACCATTTGTAACTTCTCAAAAAACAAAGACATATCAAAAAGTTTGAAGGCACTTTGGAGATATTTTTAGTTTAAATGTCCTAGCTGGAAGGGAGCTTAGAAAGAGTCCACTTACTTGGAGATTAGCAAAGGAAGAACCTATGACCAACTCATAGTATTCATTTATTCATTCAGTGAGTATTTATTGAGAGAACTAGAGCTATTTGAATCAATTGTCCCTAGACTCCTGGCATTCCATCATGGTGGGGCAGGCAGTGGAGGAAGGGGAGAAAAAGGAGGAGGTGGAGGAGGGGAAGCAGGCTAGGTATTGGCAGGGGAATGTTCCCATTGATGAATAGCACCTTACCCCAGCTGGAGTACCACAGTACCCTTGCAGCTACCTTTTAGGGATAACTGCCCTGTGGAGCCCAGGCAGAGAAAGTCTTACAGCCATATGAATAGGAGGCAGGCAGTGTCCCCAAAGCCTGGCTCATTGGTCACTCAGTGAATGTGGCCTTGGGTAGAATAAATTAAATCTACACCTTGGACTTTACATCCCTGAACCTGTTTTCCTGCCTGTGAAGTGGGCCTGATGATTGCACCCTATGGGATTGTTTTATGGATGCAATGTAATGTTGAAGGGTGAATGGACATTTTGAACTCTAAAGCATCACACCATGGTCAGGGCTGAGACTAAGAAGCTTCCTTTCTTTTTATTTTATTTTATTTTTTGAGACAGAGTCTTACGCTGTTGCCTGGGTTGGAGTTCAGTGACACGATCTTAGCTTGTTGCAACCTCCACCTTCTGCGTTCAAGCAATTCTCCTGCCTTAGCCTCCTGAGTAGCTGGGATTACAGGCACCTGCTACCAAGCCCAGAAGCTTCCCTTCTCTGGCTATAAAACAATGTCATTTTTCTCACTGACATAATTTTATTCAAAAAGATAAAAATTTAAGTTGTAGCAATGAGTATATCTTTTGATCCAGGAGAATCAACAAAACTATTTTTTATTTTGGGTGGGGAAAAAAATACATTCCATAAGTTTTCAAATTGAGCCTATTATAAACCAGGATGCTTACCTCCATTCTGCAAACCACTATCTCTTGCAAATGAGGAAATGACAGAAATGAAATTACTTTTCCACAGTCTCATATGGAGTTAGTGACAGAGCTGGGCCTGGAACCAGCCTAGTACTCATCTCACTTGACTGTATATATACATACACACCCATGCATGGATGCACACACACATTCTGCCTCTGCTGCCAGCTCCACTGAATGCAACAGAGATGACTATGACCCTTACAGACAGTCAGGCTTGCAAGGGTGAGGATTATATGTAAGTAGGCAGCAAGTTTAGGCCCAGAGAAGACTTGTCAAAATCCCTTAGGAAACCCTGGTTCCTGACATCACATGAGACCATCTACTTCCCAGAGCAGATCTTTTTCTCTTTACTGAGATGTGTGTCACCTCTTTGGAGCACCACCTCCAGTGAAAGTTAAACTTTTCCAGAATGTCCCAGAACCCAGTGAGAAGCTTGTATGCTCCAAACGCAGGAGGCAAAATCAGTTGGGATGGCATGGGTGCAGACCTCATTCTGTAAGAAGCTGATTCAGCAAAGTGCACAGTTCTGTCAGCACCCTCAACTCTCACCTGTCTTTAACTCATTTTTATATTCCTTTCCACCCTAATTGGCCCATGCTCAGCTTTTCCTACCCTGTGATCTGGTGCTGAGCAATCTAATCATTCTGGTGACATAACTCAGCTGCTTATTTGCATATCTAAATCATCATTTTAACATAAAATACAGGGAAGGTCACTTATCTGCCACTGAGATATCCAAGAAAGTGTATGGAGTGAGTGCTTTTCATCACAAGTTCCAAGGACTTCAGGCATTTCAGACTTTCATTAGCCTTATTGATTCTTTTGTCAATAAGAAAAGAAATGAGAAATTATTTTAAAATGGGGCTGGGAGGCAGACTTTTAAAGATAAAAATTACAGAATGAGAGTCCTCTAAACTCCTGGGGCACCTGTCTTCTTTTCCTTCTTGTCCTTAATAATAATTAAAGAAGAAAAAAAAAAAGCCATGACCAAATGCCTGTAATGTGAGGGTGGCGGAGGCTAGAGGACCCAGGATAGTGCACACAGCACAAATATCGACCCAGCCTCTACAGGAGCCCCAGCCTGAAATAAATCCTCTGGCACTCAGAAGTAAAGAATGGTCCTTTCCTCCTTTCTTTACCGTTGGTGTAGGTTGATGGAAGTGTAATTCTAAAGGGAGAATAATCTCCAAATCATGCGCGGTTGCTTTTGGAAGGTGATGTTTTTATACTTAGGTGTGACTTGTTACAGCCCTGATGTTTCTCTCCTGACCTTCAGACACAAATCTAACTGCCTACTGGATACTTTCCCTTGAAACTCTCATAGGCCAAGCTCAGCACATCTAAAATGGAACATAGTATTTCCCACCAAGCTTTTTATCTTCCTCTTGTCGTGGTACTGTTTATTACCAGGACTCAGGGTGCCATGCCAGAAACCTGACTGTTCTACCTCTTCCCCACCTTTTCCTCTCTAAACAACCAAGTCCTCAATAATGCTCCGAGTAGCTCTCAAATCTGCCAATTTCTCAGACTCTACTGCCACTCCCCTAATCCAAGATTCCAGGTCTGCACCCTCATCAGGATTTCTGTAGCAGCCTTCTAACCATTTCCCTTCCTTTCTAGTCCACATCCCTCGCTGCCATCAAAGCTCACTTCACACTTCACTACTCAGTTTAAAACCTTCCACCAGCACCTGGCAGCTGACAATGTGTGCTGCAGGTTTCCTGAAGCCTGTGTACAGGGCTCTTTGTGGTCAGCCTGTCCCACCTACCTCCCCAGCCACATCTCCTTGATGCCAGGATCCAGAAACACAGCTGAGGAGCCTTCATTGTCCTCAACACAGCGGGCTCTCCCCAGTTCTGCCGCTTTGTCTGAGCATGCATCCCACTGACCTTCACCTAGCTGATTACTACCTGAATCAAGGCTCAATTCAGATGTCACCTCCTCTGAGAAGCCTTCTCTGCTCTTCCCCATCCCACTCCCTCAAGAATAGGTGAGGTGCCCTCCTCTGTGCTCCCTCAACAGCCAATATTCAACTTATCAGTAGATTTTTTTAGATGTAATTTTAATCACATTGTGTGCTACATTGTACTAAAGTTGTATCTGAGTCCATGTCAACTTTCCACATTAGCCTTTAAGCCACCAATACTCAAGAACCATATTTTAGTCATTTTTTCCTCATGTGACCTCCAGTGGTGCCTGGCACATGGCAAGTGTCCCATAAATATTGGTTGAATGTAATTGAAATAGTCAATTCACTTCTCTGTTAAAGGGACATAATTGGATAAGCCTGCAGTCCTGGCTCCGGAAAGCTGGCGCAATCGTGGCTGCTTCTTAGCCTGCTTCTGTGTTCAGCTCCTTCCTGCTGTACTCTGCAACTGGGCCACAGCCTTTAGTCCATCCCAAATGGAGTGTGAGGCTTAAGTAGTGCAGCTGTCTTTTCCAGATGTATTTTTTCACACCTTTCCTGGCTTTCGCTGACTTAGCCAATGTTTTTTGGTCCCCAGCATGTGTGAGTCACTGAGCTGGAATGATGAGGGGCCTCAAGCTGTGGCATATTGGAAATGGTTGAGTTTCCAGGTCCTCACCCTCATTGGGATTTCTGTAGCAGCCTCCTAAGCATTTTCTCTTCCCTTCTAGTTCACATCCCTCTGGGGAGGAGAAACTGTAAGGGACATGTGATTGCTGACTTCAAATATTTAAAGGGCTGCCTTAAAGAGAAAAAAGTAGAATTTTCTGCTCTGGACAGAAAATCACAGAAAGTCCAACTTAAACTGGCTTGAATAATAAAGAAGATTTCTTGGCTCAGGTCCAAGGAAGTCCAGAGACAAAGTGGAGACCAGACAAGGCTCAGCCAGGGCTCTGCCTGCTTCCTGCAGTTGTCTTGGCTCCACCCTTTCTCTACTCATTGGCTTCACCCTCAGGCTGCCAGAAGATGGCTGCAGCAATTTGAGGTCAGAGCTACAGACAACACTACTAGAGGAAGAGAAGCCATAACTAAAGAACTACGATTCTGTTTTCCTAGAAGTTTCTAGCAAACTACACTCATGTTTTATTGTACTAAATTGAATCACATCCTTATATCTGAGACAGTCGCATTGGTTGGGAAATGTCATGCACTGGTTGGCTTAGGTCTGGTGTCCCGAAGAGCCAGTGGTTCTGGTCAGCTCCCACTGAAGTACGCAGGCTGCCTGGAAGAGGGCTGGATACCTAAGTGAAAACAGGGTACGGAGCTAGGAGGAGGAAAATGGCTTAATGCCCACTGTGCTAGCACCAGGCAGTACTTATATTACCTTTAAAACTCTCATCTTCTGGTTCCCAGTGGGTTATAGCAGAAAACCTGGATTTGTGAGGCTGTAGAGTTATGAGAAAAGTTGATTCAGTTAGGAATCAATTCAACATTGTGTGTGGCTGGGCAGTGTATAAGGGGGGCAGGAGCAGGTAAGGATGTCCCTGTTGCTTGCTTCAAGGATTTCTCCCTTCTACTAGTGCAGTAGGAGATACATTAAGCCTCCCAGCTTGTCTCCTCAGCACCTGTCCCTAAAGCAAGCATGCTGGGAATGGTAAACAGTTTCCTCTCCCATATGCCAATTACCTCACTCATTTTCTCTTTTTCCCTTAGGCTCTGTAAAGCAACACACTGGGTCCTGGTGGGTTCTTAAGCTGAAAGTGAGGGCTCTTCTGAGAAATTAGGCGGTGGCCCACCCCTACGACAACTCTGAGACTCAGAATATAACTGGTTCTCACTGAGCACCAGCAGGAGAGCTTTTTTCCCTTCCACTAGCTCTGAAAGTTTTGCCCTATTTGACCCATGACCATTCTGATTACGCTGTGCCTTCTTGTCCCCTCTAGATGTTCGACTGGATAAGCCACAACAAGGAGTTATTCCTCCAAAGCCACACGGAGATTGGAGTCAGCTACCAGTATGCCCTAGACCTCCAGACGCAGCACAATCACTTTGCCATGAACTCCATGGTGAGCTGAGGGGCTGTTAGCACTGCCTCTGGGAGTGGGAGTATGGGGAGAAGGGGGAGGAGGGACAGAAACAGACTTTCCACCCAAGGAAGAATGAAGAACTGTGAACATGTGGACCCTTTGGTGTTCTGTTTGTTGCAGTGGGGATGAGTGTAGGGCATGTGGCCAGCCAGCTGTTCCTGCAGTAGATTATTCCTCCAGATCCTGCTTTACACAGTGAAAGAATGGACCTGGGGTTGTAGAATGCACTGGCTCAGCTCGATTCTAGAAGGGCGAGTACCAGTTCCACTTCACTGACTTAGCCAACTTTTTTTGGTCCCCAGCATGTGTGAGTCACCAAGCTGGGATGGTCAGGGGCCTCAAGCTGTTGCACATTGGAAATGGCTGAGTGACCTGGGGCCGTTTAAACTGGGGAAGAGAAACTCTAGGGGACATGTTTGAATATTTAAAGGGCTATCTTAAAGAGAAAAGAGTAGAATTGCTCTGTTTCTTTAGAAGGCAGAAATGTTCAGGGGATGGCAGTTTGAGTGGGAGGCAGGACATGGCTCAGAGCAGGAGGTGGGGTGGGTTGCAGTGGGAGGTAGTGAGCTCTCCGTGATGGCGACGGTTCAGGCAGATGGGGAATTCAGAGAGGGATGTTTGCTAACTGTATGGCTGGATAGAATTTACTTTGCCTCTCTATGCTTCAGTTTCTTTATTTATAAAATGAAAACAATAATAGTTACCATATAAGATTGTTGTAAGGATTTAATGTGTTAACTGTAAAACAAGAATGGTGCCTGGCATATAGTAAGTCATCAGTAAATGCTGGTGTTATAATAATAATAAGGATGGAGGAGTTCAGTCCAGATGACCACTCTTATTCTCCAAAAACCTAACACTTTGGGATATATTTTTGTTTTCCTGAGTGGTTGCCCCAAGATTTTATTTCAAATTGTGTCTGCTCCTTGAAGCCATTATATTTCAAACTCCTATAGCCTTAGAATGCCTCTCTCTGTCTCCTCTGCCAGCTCTTCCTACTTGAATTATTGGCCCAGAAAAATACCTCCACCATTCCTCATATATCTGAAAAACAAAGACACCTTATCATTGTAGCTGGTGATGTTGGGAGTGGGGCAAATATTAGAAAAACAGAAACAAGGAAAATCATAGAGGCCAAGAAGGAAGAGAAGTTCATTTTCTACCAAGCTGTTTTAAATATGTTATACACTGGAGTTCACACACTGGAGAAGGAATATTTTAGGTTGGCACAAAAGTAATTATGCTTTTGCCATTACTTTGAATTAAATAATTCTGGCCTCAAGTTGTTCAGTGTCTAGCTAGAGAAGGAAAATTTCAGATAATCATGGTGCAGCTTGATATGTGCAGTAATAGATATGCTGAGTTAACTAAGAACCTTAAAATCTCAGTGGTTGAAAACAACCGAGGTTTATTTATCGCTCCTACCACACACCCATCCCTAGCTTGTAGGAGCTCTGCTTATCATAGCCACCCAGGGAGACCTGGGTTGATGGTGTAACCACCAGCTCAGATTTGCCAGCTCAGATGCTGCCAGCCTTGCCAGACAAAGCATGTACCCGAGGACACACACTGGCTCTGAAACCTTCCAACTAGAAGTGACACATTTTCTCACATTCCATTGGCCAACACAAATCACAGAACCACGTCTAATTTGAAGTGGCTGGGGACATCGTGCAGTCCTATCACATGCTGGGAAGGAGGGAACAGGATGGTTGTGAACAGCTCTAATGACTACCACACTGAAGGATGTTAGGTAGAGGTGAACATCATGAGACTTGCATAGAAAGATCACTCTGGTTGCAGAGATGAAGGTTGTGAGACTAAGGAAGGAAATCATTAACACTGATTGTGTTATCAGTCTTGGCCACAACACAGTCTTGTGTCTTCATCTAAATGTAAAGACTCATTCTCTTCCCATTAGTCTCCTGTGGATATTTCTTATCTCTGTCTCACTTTAGTGTAGAGTAGCAAAGCAATTGATCACAGGTGATTAAGAACGTGAACTCAAATCTGGTCAAGTTTGATTATTTGTGTGCCCAGTGGATTTTCCCTGGTGAGTTTTACAAATTCTGTGACAGAATTTGCACATCACACAACCATCTGGCCCTAAGGCAGACAAACTCATTTTAATAAGAAACAAAGACAACCATAATTAGGGAGGTAAGATCACCACCAAACCCCTAGAAACAGCGACTGCAAAGTTAAAAGAGCCTTTGGTTTTTAATTGTCTGTACAACTGCTCTTCTCTACTAGTATGCATAACAGAGTTAACAGCACATCAAAGACCTTTCTTCTGACAGATTACTGTTGAAGTCTCCATTTTTTAGGACAAAAATAAGGGAGAAAATTTACTGAAGGGAAGTAACTTCTGGAACTGGGAGAGAGAAGAGAAGAGATGTAGTATACAACAGCCAATTAGTGTTTCCCAGCCCATTTGTAGCCTCCCTCGCTGTGAATGTACACAGCACTCAGAGGCCCCCTTGGCCTGATTAGGCTGGATCTTCTTGTGGCTTCAGGGTGAGGGAAGGGAAATCTCAGTGTTGTTGGATCAAGTTACCTGGGCTCCTGTGCTTGATAAACATGGCCTGGTGCCTTTATTGCATGGGAGGTTTAAGATTTGTTATTAAAAGAAACTTCCTGCAAAAAGGGATGTCAGCATCCCAAGCAGATGAAAGGAGGGAATTATAGATTCCTTTTCTCTGGCCTAAGCGGTGGATGTTGCTGTCAAGAAACAGATGTATGCAAGTGGCTATTACTTGAGCTCAATGACTACAGGAATGATCAGTTACTCAGGGGAAATGGGAATGTGGATTGTTCTGTAAATTCACTGCAGCATTTCTGTTCTTGGAAACTATACACATGCATATACATATGCCCACACATCCATTCATGTAAATGTAAATATAGCATACTTTGTTTTAGGCTGCAGGTAAGTCTTTTGGTATTGAATCTTGTTTTACCACAGGGAAATAGGCCAACAGTTCCTTATGTTTCAGGGAGTTCACAGATCCCTTTGAAATCAAATGAAGGTTACGAGTCCTCTCTTCAGAGACATATATGCATAAACACATTTTTTAGACAGTTTCCAGAGATTCAGGGGAATCCTAAAACCTGTCAATCAACCTCCCCAACTTAATGTCCTAAGAACCTTATCACTTCTTTATTCACTCATTCAACAAATAATTAAGGATCAGACATTGTGTTGAATACTGAGCATATAGTGGTGAACAAGACAGAGATGATTATGTTTCATGGAGAGTCCATTGGAGAGATAGATGTGAAGGTATAATCTCACAAATAAATATATGATTACAAACTGATAAGTCTTATGTTGGAAGAGTAAGGGATGTTGTGGCAGAGTTTAAGAAAAGGGCCCAATTTAGATGGGGGGTGGTCATGTACATTTTTCAATTAATCTGCATTGACTTAATGTTGATTTTTCATTCATTGATAGTAATTAATGGCCTGTGAATTGAAGTGACTCTGTAAAGTACCAAAGAACTTACAGTTTAAAGAAGTCCTAGGTATATCATTTTGTCAGTGAAAATGATCAGCTAATAACTTACCTGTTCAGTTTTATTTTCGCATGTCAGGTGTTTATGCATTAAAGACCCAACTCCTGCAAAGGTGAACATTACTGAGAGTATTAATTTGCTAGGGCCGCCATAACAATGTCACAGACTGGGTGGCTTGAACCACAGAAATTTGTTTACTCACAGTTTTGGAATCTAAGAGCTCAAGATCAAGGTGATGGCAGGTTTAGTTTCTCTTAAGGCCTCTCTTCTTGGCTTGCAGATGGCTACCTTCTCACTGTGCTGTCACATGGCCTTTTCTTGGGAGCACACCCCTCGTATCTCTCTGTATGTCTTAATTTCCCCTTTTTATATAAAGATACTACTCAGATTGGATTAGATCCCACCCTAATGGGCTCATTTTAACTTAATTACCACTTTAAATACCCTGTCTCCACATGCAGTCACCTTTTGTGGTACTTATGGGTTAGGGCTTCAACATATAAATTTTGTGGTTATACAATTAAGTCTGTAATACAAAGAAATAATTGCATATCATTAAATCACAGAAGAAAAATCAGAAATTTGCTAAATTTTCTCTATAAATTGGAACCTGGAGAGGCCATCAATTATTAACATACCAAGAGTGTGGGAGTGATACCTTACTAAATATGGTACATAAATAAAATGAAAAAAAGTTAAAATTGGTTGATCTTTGGATTTTTTGTCATAACATGTGTTTTTGAATTTCCCACTGGGAAATCCTGTTCTTTTGATTTTCAATCAATAATAATAACAACCCACCTACCTAAACGCAGTAGGAAAATATTCTATTGCTTCTTACAGTGCCTCAGAAAACCACCTTTCCTGAACCTTCCTCTTTTTAAATTCTGCCTTCTGTTGTGGAAGCCTTTAGCATAAATTTTCCTTCCCCTGAGTGTGATCTTCTTCTCTGATTGGAGTGTGGGCAGATGGAAGTGAAGTTGGGTGGTAATATTCACAGAACAGTCATATAGCCATCTATGTTCTGGTTCTTCATGAGACTCACAGGAGTACATGCAAACATAACACAATCTTATTTACAATTTTAATTAGCTGGTTCTTTGGGAAAAATAAATTGCTAATGGCTTCTGTCTAGAGTTTTAAAATATGAAATGATATTCATTTTCTATTATGAGTATGAAGATTCACAGTAGTGATAAAAATGTGCAGCTGGGCAAGAGGAATTCCTTCTGCTGCAGCATGCTTGATAGCTGTTTTAATCCCATTAATTTGCTCAACAAAGGCACACATTGCCCCTTGATGATGTGGAAATCAGACCAGTTGCAGAAAAGACTACAGTGTTCTCTCTTTGTTTTGAGGAAAGGTTATAAATGAGCACCAAGGAAAAATCAGATCTGGTATTTGAAAACTCAAGATTCTGAGGCAGGTGGTCTCCCAACTCTAATCTCCCATCTCTAATCTGAGAAACCTTGCCCTTGGGCCCTCTGTCATCTTTGATTCTTGTCATCCCCAAACCGTGATTCTGTGGTACTTCCCATCTCCAAACAGGCAGCACTTTTTAGAATGACAGAATTTCTAGATTTTGATGTAAACACACACACACACACACACACACACACACACACACACACACACACA
>NW_022437998.1:11781-20348 GCF_009761245.1 Sapajus apella | reverse complement strand
TGACACGGTGACAGGCACCCTTCCCTGTCATCATAACAAGAACCTGCATCATAATGAGTCCCCAACTAGAGCCTCAGGCTGGGGCAGGAGAGGGCCTTGGGGAGTGGGAGCCACTGTCACAGGGGTGGGGGAGTGCTGCGAGGGTCCATCCCCTTTCCACAGGCAGGCTGGGTCCCACACCCCGCGCCTGTTTGAACACGGGTAAGGTCCAGCTGAGCAGATGCATGCCTTACCTTCTCATAGGGACAGTACTTGAACATCTTGATGGGGCTTGTGCAGATGAAGACGTCAGTGCTGTCAACAAGAGAAGGGAGGCTGAGCAGCGAGCCTGCAGCCCCCGACTCACCACCCGAGGCCCTCCCCACCTGCCCCGCCTTCACAGGGCTGGACCCTCTGAGTCTGAACCCTTCACCTGCTGTGGGAGCCCCACCACCCTGTACTATCTCCACACCAGAGGCGTTGGCCTCACGTGTCTGCCCCATCCCATGGCCCTGGGCAGCCACATGTCCCTACCCTGGCCAGGCAGCCAGCTCTGGGCTGGACATCTGCCTGCAGGGCCTCCTGCGATGCAGAGAGGTAAGTCAAGAAATCTATGAGGAAGAAGGATTCTGGTGTGCAAGTCCCCTGGCCCGGGGAACACAGAGAAGGGGCCTACTCTATGCTGGACTGAGACCTGCAGTGATGGAGTCCCTGAAAGACAGGCTTGGCGTGGCTCAGCATGAGGAGCACCAAGTCCCTGGAGTCACAGTGCTGCGCTGTAACCATGGGGAAGCTGACCAAAATGGCCTCGCAGGTGCCTGCACCCTCATGCCCACAGGGCCCCCAGCCCTCACTAATGGGGCCACTTGGCCCCAAACACCCTCATGAGGCTGGCATTCGCCACTGGAACCTGTACCTCCTGTGCATTTTGCTGAGCCTCTGGAAGACAGAACTTTGCTGATGCTTTCTCTCTGGCAAACGAGTCCCCCAAGAGGCAGAGGTAAGACTGGGCACAGGGTGTGCCCTTTCATTACCTGCTCTTGGCACTACCTCCACCAGCCACGCCAGCCCCTCTCCTAAAGACCCAGCCTCTCCCCAGCATCCTCACTCCTGCCCCAGCCGAAACTGGCCTCACATCAAGGGTGCAGCTCCCCAACTCGCCTCTGAGTGAGAGCTGCCTCTTCCTCACACCCCACAGGCTTCAGAGATGGCGGCATCTTCCTTCTCCATTGCTCCTTCCACATCCCTGATGCCAGTGCCCACACCCTATAGCACATCCCTGCTGCCGTTCCTGGCCGCTGTCACTGTTGCCAGTTACTATCCCTTATGCACTCTGTCACTGGCTCGCCATCTTCTCCACTCCTGCTCCATCACAGTCCTCAGTGACTTGACACATGTCCACGTGTATGTGTGTGCACAGGTGCAGATCCAACACTTTGTCACTCAGCTCCTAACCTTCCCCACCTCCAAACACCCAACCTCCAATACGTCTCCTACTGTCACCCCAGGGAGCTTGGAGTCACTTCCCCCCAAATCCTAGTCTCAGGCTTTGCCTCCCAGGCCACCACCCACAACGCTTCAGCACATGTGTTCTCTCATCCTGCACGCAACTCCAGCCTCATGGAGACACCCTCCTTGTCCCAGCTTGGCGACCCGCCTTTACCCAGCTGGAGCCCAGCCTTTGCTGCCATCCTCTGCTTGTGTCTCGTCCCCCACCCAGGCCTGTCTCGCCAGGCCCCTGAAGGAGCCCAGCTAACCCACTGCTCCCACCTGCACCCACGCAACTCAGTGTTGCTGGAGAAGAAAATTCACATCATCAGTTGGACCCATTTCATCTTCAATTCCTGACACTGAGCCAGGGCCTGTGGCTGCCTGGCAGCTCTCTCCGGTGCCTCTCTGGCACTCTGGGCACACACCTGCCTCATTTCCTCGGTCTTATTGTGGGTGAGACTCTGAGCGCACCTCATCAAGGATGTGGAAGCTCACCTGCCACTGGGCTCTCTTCCTCCTCCATTCCAGCTCCTCGCCAGCTGCTGGGCCCAGACTCCCCGTCTACCCCTCTGCTGACCTCTCCACGTTGGGTCCAGGCCCTCGGGGGCTCTCTGCCTGCACTCCCGCTTTAAACACCTTCTGCACGCTGATGTGTCTCAGCCTCTCTCAGCACCAGCCTTACACCCACCTGGACACCTCACACACCTCACACAGGATTTCCAATGTGGGACATGTGATCCTCTGCTCCTAAAGCCTGTCCCTCCCTGAGTCTTCCCTCAGTTCCTGGACTATTTTAGATAAACAGAGATGATAAAGACAGAGCTGTGCTCAAGCAAAATACCTAAAAATCACCTCTTTTTCCTACCTTTCTTCTACCCCTAATATCAGATCCATCCCTAGGTCTTATGGGTCCCACCAAAGCACACGTCATCCACCAGCCTCTCTCCACAGACCTCACCCCAGCCCCAACTGAGCCGCTTCCCATTGGGCAGCCGCAACCACCTCCACTGACTCCTCAACTTCCAGTTCTCGCCCTCCAAGCATTTCCACCCAGCATCCAGACTGAGGCTTTGTAAACAGCTTTACTGAGGTATAATCAACATGCAATAAACTGCACATATTAAAAGGGTACAATTCAATAAATTTGGACATAAAGACACACATGGGAGACCGGGCGTGGTGGCTCACTCCTGTAATCCCAGCACTTTCGAAGGCTGAGGCGGGTGGATCACCTGAGGTCAGGAGTTCAAGATGAGCCTGGCCAATATGGTGAAACCCTAACTCTACCAAAAATACAAAAATTAGCCGGGCATGGTGGTGCACGCCTATAGTCCCAGCTACTGGGGAGGCTGAGGCAGGAGAATCACTTGAACCTGGGAGGTTGCAGTGAGCTGAGAAGACGCCACTGCATTCCAGCCTGCACAAAAGAGCAAGACTCTGTCTCAAAATAAATAAAGAGATATAAAAAAATAAATAAAAGATACACATGGGAAACCCAGATCACCACAGTCAAAAAATAAATATACCTGCCACCCCCAAAGGTTTCCCTCTGTTATCTCTCCCAGCTGCCCCTCCCTGTCCCTCCCTGCCCCTCCCTGTCCCCTGTCACCCTCTCCGGGGACCCAGGCAACTACCCATCTACTTTCCATCAGTACAGATTGGATAGTATTCTCCAGAATGTAACTTAAATGGAAACATAGTCTTATACTCTGTTTTGCCTGGCTTCTTTCATCCAGCAAAACTATTCTGATATTCACCCGTATTATTAAATAAATGTATCAATAATTTGTCCTAATTTTTAAATTGAGTAAACATTTCTTAAAAGTTTTATCGAGGGCCGGGCGCAGTGGCTCATGCCTGTAATCCCAGCACTTTGGGAGGCTGAGACGGGTGGATCATGAGGTCAGGAGATTGAGACCATCCTGGCTAAACACAGTGAAACCCCGTTTCTACCGAAAAAAAAAAAAAAATTAGCCAGGTGTAGTGGCACGTACCTGTAGTCCCAGCTACTTAGGAGGCTGAGGCAGGAGAATCACTTGAACCTGGGAGGTGGAAGTTGCAGTAAGCCAAGATCGCACCATTGCACTCCAGCCTGGGCGACAGAGCAAGAATTCGTCACCAAAAAAAAAAAAAAGAAAAGAAAAAAGTCTTATTGACATGAAATTCATATATCATAACAGTCACCTATTTTAAGTGTATAATCAAATTTAAAATGTTTTCAGATGGAGTTTTGCTCTTGCTGCCCAGGCTGGACTGCAATGGCATAATCTCAGCTCACTGCAACCTCTATCTACTGGGTTCAAGTGATTCTCCTGCCTCAGCCTCCTGAGTAGTTGGGATCCCAGGTGTCTGCCACCATGCCCAGCTAATTTTTTTTTTTTGTATTTTTAGTGGAGATGGGGTTTTGCCACATTGCCCAGGCTGGCTTCGAGCTCCTGACCTCAGGCAATCTGCCCATCTACCTCAGCCTCCCAAAGTGCTGGGATTACAGACGTGAGCCACTGTGCCAGCAGTCATTCCCTTTTATAGCAGAAACATATTCCACTGTGTGGCTACGTCACATCTTAAATATCCATCCAGGCTGAGCATGGTGGCTCATCCCTGCAATCCCAGCACTTTGGGAGGCCGAGCCGGGCAGTTCACAAGGTCAGGGGTTCGAGACCAGCCTGACCAACATGGAGAAACCCCATCTCTACTAAAAGTACAAATTAGCCGGGCATAGTGGCATGCACCTGTAATCCCAGCTACTTGGAGGCTGAGACAGGAGAATTGCTTGAACCTGGCAGGTGGAGGTTGCAGTGAGCTGAGATTGCGCCATTGCACTCCAGCCCGGGCAACAAGAGTGAAACTCCATCTCAAAAAAATAAATAAATAAATAAAATCCATCCGTCACTTAAAAGATACTTGGGTTGTTTCTACCTTTTGGTTGCTGTGAATAGTGCTGCTGAAACATTCAGGCTAGTATTTGTTTGAAGGCCTGTTTTCAATTCCTTTGGGTATATATCAATGAGTGGAATTGCTGACTCATACAGTAAGTCTATGTCTAACTTTTTTGTTTCTTTTTTTTGAGATGGAGTCTCACTCTGTCACCCAGCCTGGAGTGCGGTAGCATCATCTCAGCTCACTGCAACCTCCACTCCCGGGTTCAAGCAATTGTGCCTCAGCCTCCCGAGTAGCTGAGATTACAAGGCGCCCACCACCACGCCCAGCTAATTTTTGTATTTTTAGTAGAGACGGGGTTTCACCACGTTGGCCAGGCTGGTCTCCAACTCCTGACCTCAGGTGATCCGCCCTCCTCGGCTTCCCAAAGTGCTGGGATTACAGGCATGAGCCACTGCGCCCGACCTAACATTTTGAGGAAATGTTTTTAAAGGTGTTTTCCACAGCAGCTGCACCACTTTAGATTCACACCCACATTGTGAATTGTGGTCTTTTTAGAGACGGTCTCACTATGTTGTTGCCTAGGCTGACTTAAGGGATCCTCCCTCCTCAGCCTTCTGAGTAGCTGGGACCACAGGTGAGCGCCACTCGCCCGGCTCCTCCTTGGGGTTTTGACTTGCATTTCCCTAATGACTGATGATGTTTTCATGTACTTATTGGCCATCTGTATATCTTCGCTGGAAAAATGTCTATCCAAATTCATTGCCCCAAATCCACATTTTAAAAACCTAAGTTATGGCCAGGCACAGTGGCTCATGCCTGTAATCCCAGTACTTTGGGAAGCCAAGGGGGGCAGATCACCTGAGGTTAGGAGTCCGAGACCAGCCTGGCCAACATGGTGAAACCCCATCTCTACAAAAAATACAAAAATTAGCCAGGCATGGTGGCAGGCACCTGTAATCCCAGCTACTTGGGAGGCTGAGGCAGAAGAATCATGTGAACCCAGGAGGCAGAGGTTGCAGTGAGCCAAGAAAGTGCCACTGCACTCCAGCCTGGGTGATAAGAGCAAAACTCTGTCTCAAATAAATAGACAAATAAAAATAAAAACCTAAGATACAGCTGGGTGTGGTGGCTCACACCTGTAATCCCACCACTTTGGGAGGCCGAGGTGTCAGGAGGTCAGCAGTTCAAGACCAGCTGGGCCAACACAGCGAAAACCCATCTCCACTAAAAACACAGAAATTAGCCAGGTGTGTTGGCGCACACCTGTAGTCCCAGTTACTCAGGAGGCTGAAACAGGAGAATTGCTTTTACCCGGGAGGTAGAGGTTGCAGTCAGCTGAGATCATACCACTGCACTGCAGTCTGGGCAACAGAGTGAGATTGTCTCAAAACAAAACAACCCAAGTTAGATCACATCAATCTCTCTTCAACGTCACCCGCTGCACCCTGCCCCGCTGCCACCCGCAGCATGCTCCCTAGGTTCCTGTTCCAGCTGTCCAGTTCCTTTATGTTACTCAGATAAACGAAGGTCTGGCCCGTTTACGGCTGTTCCTCTCTCGGCCTGCAAGGCCTGTCCCGACTCTTCACTGGCCTGTTCATTCTTACTCTTCAGGTCTGAAGTCAATTCTCAGCTCCCTAGAGCAAGCTTCCCACCCCACCTAAAGCAGCCCTTCCCGGTTTGCTCTCCAGCACAGCACCTCATTTAGTTCTTCAAAGCTTATCACAATTGGAAATTATTTTCGTTTATATGTTGTCATCTTCCCTGCTGTGATGTAAACTCCCTGACGCGTGAGACCTTAGGTGTCTTATTTCCAAATATATCCCCAGTGCTAGCCTAGTACTGGGTGCATATTAAGCAGTAAACTATGTATGTTTAATGAACCCATGAATAACATGCCTCTTACTCTAGGCTCCACAACAGTGAGCAGCATGCTAAAATCTGGTTTAAGTGCTTATCCTTCCAAATGCGTGGTTTCATCCAAAATTGTTATTAAAAAAAAAAAAAAACCCATGTTTTTGAAAATCAACAATTACTACGGGATTGTGCACATAAAGTTATTCATTTGGCAAATATTTTGAGTGTATGGATGTGTTAGCCATCATTCTGGGAACTGAGAATAGAGCCAGAACCAAGACAATCCCTGACCTCAGGAAGCTGACATTCGAAAGGGGAAGGGAGACAGACAGAGACATGCAATTTCATCTTAGAGTACACACCCAGGGTCACCGGACAGAAGAGTAGGAGGGGAGGGCAGAGACCTCAGCTGCAGTGGTCAGGGAAGGCCTCTGTGAGGAGGCAGCATGCAAGGTACTCAGTATAAAAGAGAAAAACAATCTGGCTGTGTGAAGAACTAGGGCAGAGACATTCCGGGAAGATGTAACAAGAACAAAGGTCCTACGACCAGAAACACGGGGCAGGAAAGAAGCCAGCATGACAGGAGCAGAGGAAGGACAGAGGTTAGAGGGGAAGGCAGGACCAGAGGGCAGACGGCCTTCGCAGGCTGGCCGAGAGAGAGCAGGATTTTAGCACAGCAGAAGGCTGTAAGCAGTGGGGCTAACATCATCCGAATTTAGTTTAAAAAAAATATCACTGGTTGCTGGGTGGGACACATACATTTGTAAATCTATATCTGAATCTGTAGGGGGTGCACTTCAAAAGGTGTGGACGCATAAACACCAAATTCTTAACTTGCGCAAAAAGGGTGGGCTGAGGCGGGCATATGCAGGGAGAGAGGGCAACTGACACATTTTCACACATGCTCACGCTATTGGAGTCTTTTATAAGAATATATTCATGGGTCTACGGCCACACCACCCTGAACGTGCCCGATCTTGTCTAATCTCGGAAGCTAAGCAGGGTCAGGCCTGGTTAGTACTTGGATGGGAGACCGCCTGGGAATACCGGGCGCTGCAGGCTTTAAAAAAAAAAAAAGAATATATTCATGGCTGGGTGCCTGGCTCACACCTGTAATCCCAGCACTTTGGGAGGCTAAGGCAAGTGGATCACTTGAGGTCAGGAGTTTGAAACCAGCCTGGCCAACATGGTGAAACCCCATCTCTACTAAAAATACAAAAAAAAAAAAGCTGGGTGTGGTAGAAGGCACCTATAATCCCAGCTACTCCAGAGGCTGATGCAGGAGAATCGCCTGACCCAGGAGGTGGAAGTTGTAGTGAGCCAAGATGGCGCCACTGCACTCCAGCCTGGATGACAGAGCAAGACCGTCTCAAATATATATATGTATAAAGATATACTCATGTATTCCAGAACAATAAAAAGAATGGTCACCCCAAAGATATTCCAAACCAAGCTCTTCAGAACCTGAGGCTCTGCCCAGGGAAGCCCTATCTCATGCACAGAGCTGCTGGAACAGGGCAGGACATACCACCGAGGCTATCTCAAGAGAGTCCTCTGGGCGTCTGCTCAACAGTTCCCCTCCTACCGGGAGTCCCCTTGTGCTTCATCACCTGGCAGGTTCCTTTTCATTCCTCAAGATGGCAGCACAATGGTGCAGCCTCCCTGGGAGAAGCAGTTTCTGCCTGCCTGCACCCCAACGCCACAATTCCTTTGAGATCTATGTTCCAATGCCTACTTACCAGAGAAATCTTTGAAGGTAAGAACTCGCTTGCCTGTGTGTCCGCAGCCCCTGGAATAAGGCTGAGCATGCGGCAGGTGCTGGATAAAGTCATGAGGGTGACTGATCAGCCCTGGTCTCTGCTGCTGGGCCCACATCTCTTGTACTCACAGTGCCCACTTCAGCACCAGATATACAGTTATCACCTCAGCTACTGACAAGTCCCTTCACTTTGTCTAGATACTGGGCACAAACTGACCATAGGAATCTTCTACCAAGTTAAGAGTCAAATGGAGGTAAAGGACTGCTGAGTATGGTCTAGATTTGCATTCCCAAACTGGAATTTCTGCAAAGGTGTTAATAGAGAAGCTATGAAAAAATGTTCTAGCTACAATACCTTTTTTTTTTTTTTTTTAAGAGACAGGGTCTTACCCTGTTGCTCATGTAGGAGTATAGTGGCGTGATCATAGCTCACTGCAGCCCTGAACTCCTGGGCTCAAGTGACCCTCCTGCCTCAGCTTCCCAGGTAGCTAGGACTACAGGGACAGGTCAGCGTGCCTGGCTTCTTTTTATTAGTATTAGTATTAGTATTAGTATTTTTTTTTTTTTTGAGACGGAGTTTCGCTCTTGTTACCCAGGCTGG
>NW_022437998.1:0-11681 GCF_009761245.1 Sapajus apella | reverse complement strand
TGTTGACCAGGATGGTCTCGATCTCTTGACCTCGTGATCCACCCGCCTCGGCCTCCCAAAGTGCTGGGATTACAGGCTTGAGCCACCGCGCCCGGCCTATTTTTTTTTTTTACTAGAGACATGATCTTGCTATGTTACCCAGGCTGGTCTCAAACTCCGGGGCTCAAGTGATTCTCCTGCCTTGGTCTCCCAAAGTGATGGATCACAGGCATGAGCTACCACACTCTACCCAAGCTAGAATACTTTTGAGGAAAGCTGCATCCTCTACTACCCCAGTGAAGTGTCACAAAACCCACAAGCAGTTAAAAGCTCTGAAAACTTCTATGGTGAAGAAGCCAATCTAATCCAGTATTTCCCATACTGTGGTGGCTCAAGGATGCTTTCCTTGTGACATGCCTATTAAATCTTACAGAACGGCAACAGCAGCAGCTGGCATTTGCTTAGCATCTGCTATGTGCCAGGCACTCTACTGAGGACTCTCTCATTATCTCCATTTTACTGAGTCCCAGAAAGTTTAACAACTTGCCTGACATCTGAGAGTGAGATTCTGGGGAAGTAAGGATATGAGCCTGGGCAGCCTATGTCCAGGACCCCACTTCAAACCACCATGTCCTACAGCTTCCCAGCACACAAGCATGTGGCTGCAGGACAGCACACGTTGATCCAGGCTGTAAGCAGGGTTTTGAAAGCTTAAGTATGAATGCTGTATACATATTCTTTGCCTCTCAAACTCTTGCTACAGGAACACTATATATCCATCAAGTTTATACAATAAACCAGAATAAAATTCACTACTCTGCAGGACCTGGACTCACATTCAAAGATAAATTACTACCAAATAGGGTCTACAATTCAACTCAAACTCTGTATTTTGTGTTTCTCTGACACCTATTTATCGTATTAGAACTTTAAAATTTGACAGTGTTTAGAGGCATTTACATGGCACAATGAAGGCCAAATCATACCTTACATTTGATTTGTCATTCAGGTTGCTAAATTCAAGCAAAAATGTGGCCAAAAAAAGTTATCCAAGTCTAGAAATAAACCCTTACATTAATGGCCAATTAATTCTCAGCCAGAGTGTCAAGACAATTCAGCAGGGAAAAAAATAGTCTTTTCAATAAATGGAACTGGGACAACTGGATATCTACAAGGAAAAGAATGAAATTTGGCCCCTACCTCACACCATATACAAAAATTAACTCAAAATGGATCATAGACCTAAACGGAAGAGCTAAAACTAAAACTCTTAAAGAAAACACAGGAGCAAATCTTTGAGACCTTGAGTCAGCAAGGGCTTCTTGATATGACATAAAAATACAAGTGACAAAAGAAAAATACAGATAAATTGGACTATACCAAAAGTAAAAACATTTGTGTTTCTAAGGAAAAATTAAGAAAGTGAAACAACAGTCTACAGAGTGAGAGAATATATTTGTAAATCATGGATTTGATAAGAGACTTGTATCTAGAATATATAAATTACTCTTACACGTTAACAATGGAAAAAAGGCCAGGCACAGTGGCTCATGCCTGTAATCCCAGCAGAAAGCCAAGGCAGGAGGATCGCTAGAGGCCAGCAGTTCAAGACCAGCTGGGCAACACAGTGAGACTCTGTCTCTACAAAAAATAAAAGAAAGATAGTGGTATATTCAAAAGTAAGTTATCCTGTGCCTGACCCTATCCAAAAGTTAATGATAAAAAAAGACAACCCGACTGAAAAACTCAACAAAAGATCTGAATAAACATTTCTTTAAAGAAAATTTAAAATGGCCAATAAGCACATGAAAAGATGCTTGAGGCCAGGTATGGTGTTTCATACCTGTAATCCCAGCACTTGGCACGCCAAGTCAGGCAGATCACTTGAGCTCAGGAATTTGAGCCCAGCCTGGGCAACGTGGTGAGACACTGTCTCCACTAAAAACACCAAAAAATATAGCCAGGCATGGTGGTACTCCCTGTGGTCCCAGCTACTTGGGAGGTTGAAGTGGGAGGATCACTTGAGCCTGGGAGGTGGGGGAGTGGAAGAGGGGCAGGGGTTGCAGTGGACCACGATCACACCACTGCACTCCAGCCTGGGTGACAGAGCCAGACCCTGTCTAAAAAGAAAAAGATGTGGCCGGTGCAGTGGCTCACGCCTGTAATCCCAGCACTTTGGGAGGCCGAGGTGGGCAGATCACCTTAAGTCAGGAGTCTGAGACCAGGCTGGCTAACATGGCAAAACCCCGTTTCTACTAAAAATACAAAATAATTAGCCAGGCGTGGTACCACGGGCCTGTAATCCCAGCTACTCAGGAGGCCAAGGCAAGAGAACTGCTTGAACCTGGGAAGCGGAGGTTGCAGTGAGCAGAGATTGCGCCATTGCACCCCAGCTTGGGCAACGAGAGCAAAACTCTGTCTCAAAAAAAAAAAAAGAAAAAGATACTTGAGCATCATTAGCCATCAGAGAAATGCAAACCATAACCACAAAATCACTTCACAACCACCAGGATGGCTAAAGTGAAAAAGAAATTAACAAGTGTTACAAAGAGGTAGAGAAACTGGAACCTTTAAATGATGCTAGTGGGAAATGTGCAATGGTACAGTTGCTTTGGAAAACAGTTTGGCATTTCCTCAAAATATCAAACAGAATTATCCTACAGTCTAGCAATTCCATTCCTAGATATATTCCCAAAAGGACTGAAAACATCTGTAATCCCAGCACTTTTGGGGGCTGAGGCAGGAGGGCTGCTTGAGCCTAGGAGTTTGAGACCAGCCTAGGCAACATAGGGAGATCCTACCTCTACAAAAAAAGAAAAATTAGCTGGGTGTAGTAGTGTGCACCTGTGGCCACAGCTACTCCAGAGGCTGAGGCAGGAGGAGAGTTTCAGTCCAGGTGGTAGAGGCTGCAGTGAGCCATCATCACGCCACTGCACTCCAGCCTGGGTGACAGGGCAAGACTCTGTCTCAAAAAAAAAGAACTGAAAACAAGTTTCAAATAAATACTTACAAGAATGTTCATAGCAACACTATTCCTAATAGCTCAAAAGTGAAAACAGGCCGGGCGCGGTGGCTCACGCCTGTAATCCCAGCACTTTGGGAGGCCGAGGCGGGTGGATCACGAGGTCAAGAGATCGAGACCATCCTGATCAACATGGTGAAACCCCATCTCTACTAAAACTACAAAAAATTAGCTGGGCATGGTGGCGCGTGCCTGTAATCCTAGCTACTCAGGAGGCTGAGGCAGGAGAATTGCCTGAACCCAGGAGGCGGAGGTTGCGGAGAGCCGAGATCGCGCCATTGCACTCCAGTCTGGGTAACAAGAACGAAACTCCGTCTCAAAAAAAAAAAAAAAAGTGAAAACAGCCCAAACATTTATCAACTGATAAATAGATTGATACATGTTGTCTATCCATATATTAGATCCATACATATCCAATAGCTGGAATATTATTCAGCCATAAAAAGAGTAAGTATTGATAGATGCTACAACATGAATGAACCTTGAAAACATGTGCTAAATGAAAGACACCAGACCCAGAAAAACAAATATTCTATGATGTCATTTATATGATATCCCCAGAATAGGCAAATTCCTAAAGACAGAAAGTACAATAGTGATTGCCAGGGGTCAGAGGGGAGGGCAGGAACGCGAGTGACTGCTGATGGGTACAAGGTTTCTTTTGGGGGTGATGAAAAAGCTCTGAAATGGATATGGTGGGGCTGGGCGCTGTGGCTCATGCCTGTAATCCCAGCACTTTGGGAGGCTAAGGCAGGTGGATCATGAGGTCAGGAGTTTGAGACCAACCTGAACTACATGGTGAAACCCTGTCTTTACTAAAAATACAAATATCAGTTGGGTGTGGTGGCATGTGCCTGTAAACCCAGCTACTCGGGAGGCTGAGGCAGGAGAATCGCTTGAATCCAGGAGGCCAGGTTGCAGTGAGCTGAGACCTTGCCACTGTACTCCAGCCTGGGCAATAAGAGCAAAACTCCATCTCAAAAAAAATTGGACATGGTGATGGTTGCACAACTTTGCAAATGGTTTTGTGAAACCACTGGATTACATGCTTTAAATGGGTGGACTGGATGGTATGTTATTTATATGTCAGTAAGGCTTCTCAGGGAAGCACATCCTCTGTAATTGTTAATGGGTCACAGTGGCCTCTGTGTAACGGTCACTGAGTACGGGGCTTCAGTCCATAGAACTACTCATTTCGTCAGAACAAAACAGAAATATCTCAAGCAATACCATTCCTCTTTTCTTAAACGCCTTTTCTAAATGAGGTTTCCCGGCCAGGCGTGGTGGCTCAAGCCTGTAATCCCAGCACTTTGGGAGGCCGAGGCGGGTGGATCACGAGGTCAAGAGATCGAGACCATCCTGGTCAACATGGTGAAAGCCCGTCTCTACTAAAATACAAAACATTAGCTGGGCATGGTGGCGTGTGCCTGTAATCCCAGCTACTCAGGAGGTTGAGGCAGGAGAATTGCCTGAACCCGGGAGGCAGAGGTTGCGGTGAGCCGAGATCGCGCCATTGCACTCCAGCCTGAGTAACAAGAGTGAAACTCTGTCTCAAAAAAAATAAATAAATAAAAAATAAATGAGGTTTCCCACCGAACCTCTTTTCCTTCAGCTCTTTGGACGATCTACGATTGTCTTCACTTTGTGATTCTTTAATGTCTGCTCTGTCTGGACTGGAAGCTCCATGAGGGCAAGGACTATGGTTTGCTCATTACTGAATCCCTGGGGCCTGCAGTATCTAGCACAGTCAGTTCTGAGATATTTGCTGAATAAATGAGCTTTGAACACCCAGGGAACCAGACCAAATTAAACTGGGTATTTCCTCAAGTTCCTGGATCAAAACATCATAGCCTACAAATGGAGTCCATTTTTCATTTCTTGTATTTTTTTCCCAAGATGGAGTCCCGCTCTGTCGCCCAGCTTGGAGTGCAGTGGTGCGATCTCGGCTCACTGCAACCTCCGCCGACCGGGTTCAAGCGATTCTCCTGCCTCAGCCTCCCAAGTAGCTGGGACTATAGACGCACGTCACCACGCATGGCTAATTTTTTGTATTTTTAGTAGAAACAAGGATTCACCATGTTAGCCAGGATGGTCTCAATCTCCTGACCTTGTTATCCGCCTGCCTCAGCCTCCCAAAGTGCTGGGATTACAGGCATGAGCCACAGTACCCAGACCCCCCATATCCATTTCAGAGCTTTTTCGTCATCCCCAAAAGAAACCTACACACATTTATTTTGTACATCAATGGGAAGAGCTCTATATACATTTTTTGTTGTTGTTGAGACAGAGTCTTGCTCTGTCACCCGGGCTGGAGTGAGGTGGCACGATCTCAGCTCACTGCAACCTCGACCTTCCGGGTTCAAGAGATTCTCCTACCTCAGCCTCCCAAGTAGCTGGGACCATGGGTGTGTGTCACCACGCCCGGCTAATTTTTTGTATTATTAGTAGAGATGGGGTTTCACCATGTTAGCCAGGATGGTATCCATCTCCTGACCTTGTGATCTGCCTGCCTCGGCCTCCCAAAGTGCTGGGATTATAGGCGTGAGCCACCACGCCTTGCCTGGAGTCCATTTTACTCAGTGGTTTTCCCCAAATTCAGCAACGATGGGGCAAGTGCAGCCTTGTGCAGGGCCAAGGAACGAGAAAGGAGAAGGCAGAGAAGGGAAGAAGAAGGAAGGAGGTACAGGGCTGAGTGGGCCAGCCAGGCGGGGCCAGGAAGACAAACTTACTTTTGTAGATTGGCCATCTGCTTCACAGCTTCCACGGCCCCTGGCAGAGGCTCAAGTTCAAAAAAGAAATTCTTTGACTCCCAAATGCTGATGGCCTTCTCCTGGGAAGTTGAGAGAAACAAGTTACTTCTAGGGTCCTCAGCACCTTACTGCCCTCATCTCAGGGAGTATATCCAGGCTATGGGGGGAGGGGTTCCGCAGCATTCTCACTTCCCCAAGGACGTAACACACACCCAAGGACATATTTCCTGGGGGAAGTGCAGAGAGTGTGTGGGCTTCGAGCCCCTTTCCAGAAAGGGCCTGGCTTCTGTCGTGATCCAACAGAGACCAGCTAAAATGCCAGGGCTATGGAGCTCTCTGGGACCTGAGGCCAATTGTCAGAAACTACATGCTTGCTAGGCTGGATTCAAGTGGTCAAAAGCATTGTGGAGACTGAGGCTGGAACAGCTCTTGCTGTGGCAGTAGAGTCCTTAAACTTGAAAACTGGAGGGACTCAGAGATCTTTAAGGGCATTGTTGTGCCATGAGGGACAAGGGGGAGGAGGAGGCAGGGTAAAAGGACAATTCAGGGAGCTCCAGGTTCCTCCCCACATCAACCAGAAGAGCTCTGCTTTTATCTGTTTTATATGTTGAGGTGCCAATAAGTACATTAAAAAAAAAAAAAGGACTCTGCTGCTTTTAGAGTTGCAAAGCAAAAATGCAGACCCTCATTTTACTGATGAGAAAACTGAGGCTCAGAATGGGGGAGAGATCCACCTGATGTCACACAGCAAAACAGCAGCTGAGCTGGGAGGAGAACCTCCAACTCCTAACCCTCTCCTCCCCACTGCCCCACCCCCACTGCCTATCTCCTTTCCCCTTTCTGCTGATGGGCCAGAATGCAGCACCTTCTCTAGGGTCAGGCAAGGGGAATGTGACAACCAGAGGGGAGACACATCTCAGCCTACGAGAAGCAGGAGCCTCAATCCCGCATGTGCAGTGCAGGCAGTGCCTCCGCCAGGTCGTTCTGCACGCTATGAAAGACGCCACCGTGTCCCATGGATGACTGGAGGACGCTCTGAGAGCACACCAGCAACACGCTTAGGAACCACAGGGACTAGGCAAATGCGTGCTTATTACTGAAACACATTTGATCCTCACATCCCACATGGGGTACTGTGAAGTCTAAGGGAATACAGACAGAGCAGAATTTTGAAAACAGAAATGCCTACATACACAAAAGGAGCCACCTGCGGGGGTGTTGTTTTAACCACAGCTGTTGGGCCAGCTCGGCCAAGGGGAGGCCCAGGGATGTCTGCAGCAGCAAACTATCCTAAGGAAGGGAAGTAGGGGAAGCCAGCAGACTACTCCCAGGTCACCTTCCTTATTGCCATGTGCCTTTGCCTTGTGCTTGGAAACCAGTAACCCCGCACTTGCAGAACCTGCACATTTGCACAACGAACTGGAAAAGCCGCTGCACTTTTCAGAGTTGGGGGTGGGCTTGGTTTCCACGATAATACACTCCTGGGCAGATGTACAGTGCCCAGACTCCTGATGCCAAGCGCTGCCTATACATGAATGCTCACGGCACACTGGGGCCTATTCCTGAGGCTGCAGAAAGTACTAGGATGTTTTCTCCAGTTTAAAGCTCATCATTAGGCATTGGCCATGGAAGAGCTCAGCACACTGGGCTCTGGGAAAGTCAACTTCTAAAAGGCCTGGTGTTGATGGAGACAAATGGCACTTGGTTTCCTTTTTAAAAACCTGTCGCTCAACAAACCACATGACTGACGAGGCATCATTTTGAAGTCAGAAGAAATGTCACTTGTTAGAGACAGCAGGACAGAGAACAGGACTCTGGAGTGGGGAGCTCTAACTGTGCTTGGGAGGCAGACAGACCTGGGTTTGAGTCCTGACTGAGCCCCTGAGCAGCATGTGACTTGGGCAAGTTTCCTCATCTGGAAATCAGAGATAATAATATCTACCCAACAAAAGAGAGGATGCAGTGAACTTGTGGCTAAAAAAAAGGGCTCTTGTAACTTCCTTCTCTTTATCAAATCCTCTGGCAGCAAGCCTAGGTGGCCATTCAAGGGATGCCAGAAAACACTCAGCCTCTTTAATTTTGTGCATGCCAAAATCCCCTGTTCCTTTTGCAAAATACTTCAAATTTACCAATCAAACTGTGTGTGTAAACGTCCCTCTTGGATCTTTCTTTCCCCTCTATCCACCCTGGACAGAATACCTCGGGAGTCAGAGGGGAGGGGTTGAGGTCCGGTGTTTAGGAAGGCCAAATCTGCAAGGGGATAAGACATGAGGCAGCCGGGCGGATGGCTCACGCCTGTAATCTCAAAACTTTGGGAAGTCGAGGAAGGCAGATCGCCTGAGGTCGGGAGTTCAAGACCAGCTTGGCCAACATGGAGAAACCCCATCTCTACTAAAAATACAAAATTAGCCAGGGGAGTTGGTGCATGCCTGTAATCCCAGCTACTTGAGAGGCTGAGGCAGGAGAATCACTTGAACCCGGGAGGCAGAAAATGCCGTGAGCCCAGATGGCACCACTGCACTCCACCCTGGGCAACAAGAGCAAAACTGTCTCAAAAAAAAAAAGACACGAGATGGATCCCACCTCACCTTGACCACTGACTCGCTGTGTGACCCCCAGAAAGTCACATAACCTCTCTGCGCCTCAAATACCACTGGAAGCTATGCTTTCACGGACAACGGCAAAAGAGATGGGTAAAGACACCCATAAAAGTCCTGAGGACGAGTAAGCGGGAATGTGATCGAGGTCTGGGTGAAAGAGGACAACTTACAACGTTTATTTTTCTAAAAATTTAACAAAGGACTTGAGGCCAAAATATACCACAAATCAACGTTAAAGTCAGCTTTAGATGGGGAGTCAGGTACATTAACACTTTGTACTCTCCCGCATTTTCAGAAGCCCTGGATGGCAGCCAACAGATCCCGAGCGCAGGGCTGCGTCTTCCCGGTGGCCTGTGGCCCCTGGTCCCCGCCCCCCCGACCTGACGCTATTCTACCAGAGGGCCACCGCAAGGCTGGGGCGCTGACCGTCCAAGGTCACCCGCGCAGGGGATGCCCTGGGCCACGGCCGGGAGGCGACCTCGTTCTCCCGCCGCAGCGGCGCGGGTCTGGGCCCGGGTCGGGAAGGGGGCCCGGCGCGGGGCCGGGCAGGGACGCTCACGCTCAGCCCTGGCCGCAGGCTGCCGTACTGCTCCGACACCCAGAAGCCGCGCCGGTCCTCCAGCGCGATGAAGGGCTGGTCGGGGAAGCGCGCGCGGAACTTCCTGAGGAATCCGCCCTCGAAGTCGGCCAGCACGCCATCCATGTCCACCAGCACCCGCAGGGCGCGGCCGCCCGCCAGGCCCGGCCTGCCCGCCGCCCCGCGCCGCCCCGCGGGAACCGCCGCGCCACGGGGCCGCAGCGCGCACCAGCTGCCCAGCCGGATCATGGCCCAGCGCGCCGGCCCACCGTGGGCGCGGGGACCTGGACCGCGCGGGGCTGCCGGGGCCGGCCGGTGGACATGACCGCGGCGGAGGACAAGCTCCCAACGCTTGGACGCGCGCGGGGCGCGGAGCTGGGAATGCGGGGCGCGGGCGCGCAGGTACCGGCCCCAGAGCGAGGCAGCGGCGCGCGCGGCCCTTAAAGGGACCAGCTCCGGAGGAGGCGGAGCCTGGGGGCGGGGCTTGGAGGACCGAGAGCCCTGGGCCCCCGGCGCTTCTGGAAGGTCCGCGTTCCCGCGCTCTCCATTGGCGTCTTCTCCCTGGACCCTGGACGCGGACTGCCTTCTCCCACTGCACAGGGGAGCACGGAGGAGCAGTGCAAATCGAGGAGCGGGCCTGTGTCGTTAGACATTTCTGAGCACTTACTGTGTCGCGTGTGAACCAAATAGACAAGGTTCCTGCCATCCTGGAACTTACGTTTTAGAAGAGGAGCCAGACAACAGCATGGAGAAACCAAAACGGGGTGATGTGTACTCTGAAAACCTCTCTGCTTTATTTACAGCAAGTGCCTGCGGAGACACTGATAGAACCAGTAACGTGCTAACATCTAATAGCCTTAGTAAAAATGATTCTCAAGTAAATATAGGAATATGTATTGTATATTATGTACCCCTGTATAGTCTGCTTTTTTTTTTTGAGACAAGTTCTTGCTCTGTTGCCCAGGCTGGAAGCAGTGGTATGATCCCGGTTCACTGCAGCCTCGACTTCCTGGGCCCAAGGGATCCTCCTGCTTCTGCCTCATGAGTAGCTGGGACCACAGGAGCATGCCACCACACCCTGGTAATTTTTTTTTTTTTTTTTTTTTTTTAGGATTGGGCTCAAGCAATCCTCCCAGCTCAGCCTCCCAAAGTGCTAGGATAACAAGAGTTAACAAGAGTGTGGTACCACCATGCCCAGCCCACTTTTATTCTTTACAAGAAAAAACAAAACAAAACCCTTCAAGAGTATGGCGATGGGATGGTGGAGACAGGTGGGGGGATTAGCAGGGGTGGGCAGGGAGGGCCTCTCCTAGGAAGTGATGCTGGAACAGGCACGATGGAGAGAAAGCAGAGCAGCACCATCGGGGTTGACTCCTGGGGCTCGGAGAGGAGTCGGTCCGTCGGGGTCTGTGCCCACAGAGACATGAGGCTGAGCTGGGTCCAGGTCCTGACAGTACTGTCCAACTGCCTGAGTGCCGTGGCCATTGTCACGGGGGCTGAGGGCAAAAGGAAGCTGCAGGTCGGGGTCAAGAAACGGGTGGACCACTGTCCCATCAAATCTCCTAAACGGGATGTCCTGCACATGCACTACACGGGGAAGCTGGAAGATGGGATGGAGTGTGACAGCAGCCTGCCCCAGAACCAGCCCTTTGTCTTCTCCCTTGGCACAGTCCAGGTCATCAAGGGCTGGGACCAGGGGCTGCTGGGGATGTGTGAGGCAGAAAAGTGCAAGCTGGTGATCCCATCCGAGCTGGGGTATGGAGAGCAGGGACCTCCCCCAAAGATTCCAGGTGGTGCAACCCTGGTGTTCGAGGTGGAGCTTCTCAAAATCGAGCGACGATCGGAGCTGTAGCCAGACTGGGGAGGGGCAGGGGGAGAGGCCCCCATCCAGGGACCAGACTGTTATTTAAAAAAAAAAAAAAAAAAAAAAAAAAGCTGAAACCCCCCCCCCCCCCCCAAAAAAAGAGAAAGAGCAAGCAAAAACCAAAGAAACAAGAGGCCCTGTCCACAAGGGCAGCAAGCTCAAAGGCCTGAGGGCTCAGGAGGGATCTGGGTTGCGTGCTCCTTATGAGAATCTAATGCCTGATGAGCGGTCACTGTCTCCCGTCAGCCCCAGATGGGACCATGTAGTTGCAGGAAAAAAGCTCAGGGCTCCCATTTATTCTACATTATGGTAAGTTGTATAATTATTTCATAATATATTGCAGTGAAATAATAACAGAAATAAAGCACGGAATAAATGTAATGGGCTTGAACCATCTCCACATCATGCTTTCTCCTTCTCCTGGGTCCGTGGAATAGTTGTCTTCAAGAAAAGTGTCCTGCGGGTTGCTTCTAAATGGAGAGCATTTTGGCAAATCGTGTCAAACCAAGCAGAAAGAAGGGCAAGGATGCTTGTCAACCAAGCAGCAAGAAGGGTGAGGAGCCCGGTTTCCTGACCTCACCCTCGGAGGACATGGCCAGGACTCCACAAAGCCCTGCAGGGGCGGCTTGGGAACACATCCACCATCCTGTTGAGTAAGCAGCCACCAACCCAGGAAGCAGCAGAGGGGGGCACACTGGCAGAGCCCGCATGCTGCAGAGCAGGGCCAGCAGATCTGCACTCAGCCTCAGCCCCAGGGGAGCTGCAAGACAGACTGAGACCCTCATAGGTTTGGCTCTGTGTCCCCACCAAATCTCATCTGGAATTGTAATCCTCCTGTGTCAAGGGAGGAAGCTGGTGGGAGGGGATTGGATTTGGGGACAGTGTCCCC